>NC_059289.1:12395925-12403425 GCF_017591435.1 Portunus trituberculatus | reverse complement strand
TCTCCATCGCTCTTTTCGACATCTCATCCCTCACCTGGATCAGCATTATCAGCACTGCAGCTTTCACTGACCGTCTATCTATCTATCTACATATTATTTATGCAATCTCATGCGCAGTGGCTCTGATAAGGCACCACACACTTGTACACTCATCATTCCCACTCTTAGTTGTGTCTGGCCATAGATGTTAAAAGTAACGCTGTAAATAGAGATGGAAGCGTAGCAGCGAAACATGATCTAGGTGCGACTTTATTTTTTTTATAAGGTGTGAGTTTGATTTTGCGACTTTGGCACTCTATTTTTAGTTTTCCCGGTAAGAGTTGCGATTTAATGTTAATGTCTTTTCGATTACGAGTTTTTCCTGTGCGACTTCACTTAGTTACAAAGTAAACTTGAGCGCGATAACAGAATCGTACTTTTATAAGGCAGAGAGACACTTATTTATTATTTCCTATTTTCTTTATTAAAATATAGCCTAAATTAATATCCACAGGTCATACTCATCCTACTTCTATATCCTTCTGACCCATCTTCTCCAGCCGCAGCAATTTCTTTAAAAATAAGTCGTCTTTGTTTCTGTTCCAAATGGCGGCAAAAATCGTAAAATATTGACGGTTCGACTTTACTTCAAGATATTTGCGACTTCCGGCTTTGCGACTTCGAAATTCATGGAGTGGTAAAGTCGCATAGTAGCAAAGTCGCAATTAGGTATCGTAACGCCAAGCTCTGCGCCTGAACCCCCAAGGACTCGATGTTAATTAGAAGCCAGCCGGTGTTCCTGGGAGGCGAATCAGTCCCGGTGGTGAAATATGAGGGAAATGAATGTTATAGGACAGGTGGTGCGTAAATAAGCTTCCACTTGGTTCCTTTGATACTGGAGAACCTCGGGGCAGGTCGACTGGAGAGAACCGGTGATGTGTGGTAATCGCTTTTAATGAGCGAACATATTTACTGATCTGGACAATTTCTGTAAGCAGATTAAGTTGTTTGTTTGCCAGTTTGTTTACATTTATTTTCCACTCTCTCTCTCTCTCTCTCTCTCTCTCTCTCTCTCTCTCTCTCTCTCTCTCTCTCTCTCTCTCTCTCTCTCTCTCTCTCTCTCTCTCTCTCTCTCTCTCTCTCTCTCTCTCTCTCATTATTTCAGGGTCTAAGAGGGTCAAGGGAGAGGTTCTGAAAGGCGGAAGTGTTGGTGTGGGAGGTGAGGTCAGACTTTGGTGTGGGAGGCGGAAAAGAAAATAAGGGAAAGGGAAAAGGGGAAGGGGCGGAGAAGAGCTAAGGAAGGGGAGGGAAAGGGGAGTGGTAAAGGTGGAGGAGTGACTTGCAGTTGTTATCATATCATAACAATCGCCGGAAGCAGCTGCCAGGAGGTGTGACACAAGCACTTCCGGTAATACTAATACTTCCGTGATGTCTTGTTATAGGCACACACACACACACACACACACACACACACACACACACACACACACACACACACACACACACACACACACACACACACACACACACACACACACACACACATATATATATATATATATATATATATATATATATATATATATATATATATATATATATATATATATATATATATATATATACTTACACGGTATAAACTTCTGAAGGATAGAAAAGAAAATGCAAACAGCAAAATGACAGCTAAGACTCAGCCGCTTTCAGACACACCAACACCAGTAACAAAGCTAACGAAAGAAAAAGAAAAGTAAAAGCAAGACGCAATCTGGGAAGAAAGTCGAATGCTGCGGTAAGTGAAGACGGCCGCCAAAAGAGAGAAAAACTTTTCCAGACGAAACCTGAATCTTCTTGGCAGTTGCTCCTCATCCCTTGGCGACGGAGATCAGACAGGGAAGGCGCATCCCCAGCTCGTATTGACAAAATGAAACACCCTGGGATTCGTACACACATACATATATAGTTCGCCTGCATGAAATAACTTCTTGCATTTCATCATACGAATATAGTGGTATCAGCTTCGGGGTTAAAGTGAGGAGAGGAGATAAAGGGAAGGTAGGCAAAGTGAAGTAGCCAAGAAAAGGATGCAGTACGTACTGTAATTGAAACTCTACTGAATTCTGAAAGTAAGTAAAGACATGTTTCAGTGGAAAAAAAAGGTTAAGTCAGCAAAATAGATATGATAAGAAAGTCATTATATATATATATATATATATATATATATATATATATATATATATATATATATATATATATATATATATATATATATATATATATATATATATATATATATATATATATATATATATATATATATATATATATATATATATATATATATATATATATATATATATATATATATATATATATATATATATATATATATATATATATATATATATATATATATATATATATATATATATATATATATATATATATATATATATATATATATATATATATATATATAGATATATATATATATATAAGAGAGAGAGAGAGAGAGAGAGAGAGAGAGAGAGAGAGAGAGAGAGAGAGAGAGAGAGAGAGAGAGAGAGAGAGAGAGAGAGAGAGAGAGAGAGAGAGAGAGAGAGAGAGAGAGAGAGAGAGAGAGAGAGAGAGAGAGAGAGAGAGAGAGAGGACAGAAATGTTGTATGAATGGAGCTGTATTTGTAAAGATAAAGATTTGTCTCCCATACAGGAAAGTCGCAGGAGAGTATGAGGGATACAGGTCAGGAGATAATGGGAAACAGGCTCGTGGGAAAGAGGGAAAGGTATGTAAACACACCTCAACACAAGTAAACACAGGTCCTTGATGTCTGTTTGCCCGAGTTCCCCTGAGAGAAGAGGATGCTTCACTCTGTATATTTTAGGTAATGATAAAAGAAGAACAAGTAATCGAAGCCACTGATGAAGGTTATTCCATTTTCGTTTTCCACATGTTACTATTACAGAAGATGCATTACTCTTTTTCATGTTAGTTGAATGACATATATGACCGTATATAAGTTGTATCAGTTTCCGACGCCATTTGAATGATTATAGCGAATATTGGATAAGGATTCTGAATAATGGTTGACGAAAACACCCATGATAACCTGATACATAATTTGTGCGGTTTTTGAGAACAATCTTTAAGGGAGTTTGAAGCGTGTAAAAATATGAAGCTGTGAGTGTTCGGATGAGTTACTGAAAAGGAAATTCAGAAACAGATTATATGTTGTTATTCTTGCATTTAGAACCAGTGTCAAATCATTTCCGAAATTCGAGTAAAATCAAATTACCAATTCTCCTCAGCTTGTACTGGTCGAATAGCAAATTTATATTTAAGTTTATATGCAGATATGTATATTGCAGAGCTTGCCCCAGAGTGTGGTGTTGAAGTTACGAATATATTGCAATCTAAAATTTCCACCGATATTTTCTGCATTTACATGTGATTTTTGTTGCCACTTAACAATTTGCCGTCGACCAGGGAACCAGCAAGCCGCTTTTACTCCAGACTCCTTCCTTAATGGACCTCCTGCAGTGATGTGTTGCTTAATGTCTCACACGACTCTGCCTGGTAAGTCTCGCCTACCACCCTCGCAACACAGCTTTGCTCTCTCGCTAGTGTGTCTCGCTTGTTTCTCGTGATTTACTATAATTGCATATTTTACCCTGACATGCTTATACTTTACTCTGATTTACGTAATGCCTTTGGATTTACAATTACGGACAATAATTACAATTTACTTTACTGTATTCAGTATCTTTAGATTTAATAATTTAATATATTCTATTTTATTTTCTATTTTACTTCATATGACACTTGTTTCATGAAGCCAATGATAGTATTTCTCTGAGAGCTGGACTATTTTGGTGCTGGCAAAGTGCATAGGTAAAAGGATTGACTGATTTGATTTATAGTCTACTGTTTCTTTCATGTTATTTAATTTAATCCTTCATCAGATTGTCCTTGAACGTTCGTATACAAAATATCTTGAGTATTTTTCTTTTGTAAAATTTTTAAACGATCCCAGTGTCATGTGTTTTAAAATTATTCAGTCAGTTCCAATCACTTATATCGGGTCTCCTCCTATGTCATGTTTTTACTGTGCTGAAATGCTGCACTCTCGTTCTTATCAGTACAAGAGTGAGTGTCTTCAGTGTTCTGCCGCTGATAATGTTTCGTGGAGGCCAAAACGAAGCACGCATAGCATCTTGAAGTTTCTGCATCTGAGGTTGTCTGCTTCCACGCTTCTCGGGTTGTTGGTGAAGGCGCTTTGTTATGTATAATATTCCCATCACGGTCCTCTTTTAATCTCAGACATCAAAAAGAAAAGTTAATTAACACCTCTTGACTTTCTGTTGGCTCTTCACATATTCTCATTGAAGATTATGTTTTTTTGTGAAGTATATATCAATTTACTTTTTATTCTGTACATAAACATCATTTAATTTGACTTTTTCCTAGACATATTGACATTATTGGTGGTAATCTCCCAATCAGCAGAAGCGTTTTCACCATGATGGTAAACATCTTTATTTATTAACCTTCAGTTCCTCCATACACTTCTCTATTGAAATGTTTGATGCTTTTTATTTTCTTTCCTAACGTTACTAATATCAAATTTCTCTACGTACCATCTCAAAAAATAAGTCAAACACGTAATTTTAGTGTCACTTTTTCACCTGTAGCAGCGTGGCCGGATAGTGCCGAATGTCAATCCTCTTCTGGATACAACCTCTCTTTTGTTCGCAATTAGTGACCTTCATTACGGAGGTCGAATTCTGTTTGGTTCACGGTTGATTACGTGACGGTCGACATTTTCCTGAGACTCACAAACTTTACAGGAATTAATTAAGCGTCTATCGGGCCACAGAGCTTTGTGTAGGACTCTGTTGTCACGTTTAGACTTTTCACGACACTAATTAAAATATTCAGTCGTAAAAGACTCGCGTGCTATTAGACTGGCCTCCTGTGGTTACCGTGTTGTCGTCCTTGTGTGTAGAGAGAGAATGTACGTGGTCATTGTCATTATTATTATTTTTATTATTATTATTATTATTATTATTATTATTATTGTTATTATTATTATCATCATCATCATTATTATTATTATTATTATTATTATTATTATTAGTAGTAGTAGTAGTAGTAGTAGTAGAATTAGTATTAGTATTACTATTATTATTATTATTATTATTATTATTATTATTATTATTATTATTATTATTATTATTACTATTATCATTATCATTATCATTATCCTTATTACTATTATAATTGATTTTCTTATCTCATTTTATTATGTTATCTGTAGACTGACGAACAGTATGACACACCTTGCTTCATATTAATAACCCGAGACTATTTTGTGCAGCGAAAGTTAAACTCCTGGTACTGAAAAAAAGTTCTTCATTATTTATTTATTTTTGTCTGTGATATCTTTGTACATTAAAGTTTGAATGTGTACCAAACAGTTGAATTAAGCTTCAAGATTTGATGAAGCTCTTCTTTACTTTTTCAACAATCACACTGTGCATTAAAGCACGAACTCACTGCATTCCATAATATCAAAAACACGCCTTGAAGACAACTGAACTGAATCACCACACCAGTATCGCGATTTTTTGTTGGTAGCATCTCTTGGGTGACACTTGAGAAATGAGAGGGAGCGTGCCGTGGCGAAACTAATTAACTCGGGTATAGTAGCAGCTAGTCATATCTGTTGGTCCCCCGCTGGTGCTTTGTTCCGTACTGCGCTGTAATCTGGAGGCACTGTGTCCTCGTGAGTTATGACTGACTCCAACTTTCTTGGTGCGTCAGGTCTAGATGTCTGTCTCTGTAATTGCTGACGGCGTCCTCCTCTTCCTCTTCCTCCTCCTCCTCCTCCTCCTCCTCCTCCTGCTGGTAGTGATGGTGGTGGTGGTGGTGGTGGTGGTTGCCTCACCTTGATATAACTATCACTAAAAACTCACGGAAGTTACATCTTGCACGGAAAAATCGATTGAATCGATATTTGTCTGTTTTTATTATGTCTGTCTGCTTGCTGTTTGTGTGTCTGTATGCATGTCTACCTATCTCTCTCTCTCTCTCTCTCTCTCTCTCTCTCTCTCTCTCTCTCTCTCTCTCTCTCTCTCTCTCTCTCTCTCTCTCTCTCTCTCTCTCTCTCTCTCTCTCTCTCTCTCTCTCTCTCTCTCTCTTCTTCTTCTTCTTCTTCTTCTCTTCTCTTCTTCTTCTTCTTCTTCTTCTTCTTCTTCTTCTTCTTCTTCTTCTTCTTCTTCGTCTTCTCTCAATCATTCTGTCAGGCTCTAGTTAGTATTGCATTATGTCATACAAACCTGGCGTCAACATCTCTGTGTGACGCAATGCATTTACCAAGGATATTTCTATGTAACTTTTTAGAAAATCAGCAGTTCACACAGATAAACTGTTGGACCCCTAACTCCTGATCTTTCAGGTACTTCAGTTTGTAGCTGGACAAACCCTTTATAGTTCATTGCCTTAAAGATCAGAGCCCTCATCTATTCTCTCATCACAGGCATCCAGACAGCTATTCAGGTAATAAGTTCTTCAGTTAACATTCTTCTTCCTCTCTTTACTGGATTAAACATACTTAGACTCTCCTTCAAAAATCAGAATTGGATATTTCACATCTTTTCACATCTTTCACATCTAATTGGTGCAGGAGAGTGATGTGTTGCCGTCTCTTACAAGCGGTAGATCACTGATGTCTGTTTCACTGTGGTGGGAAACTGACATCTTTCACATACCTCCACGTCACTCAGTTCGGGTCATGAAACACACGCACACGTCACTGTCAGACACATGATACTTGCCACCCACTGATTCTTCCCCGTGCTGAGCCAACTTCAACATCAAACATGGGCAGCGTGCCAGGTGCAGATGTTCACCTCTCTTATTTATCTGGCGTGTTTGTCTAAAGATTTATTCCTATTAACGAGTCACTACACGGATCTCTGCGTACCTTCTTTCATAACAACCATATTAACCTTCCTATAATGCCAGATTTAGTTGTCAGGATGTTTTCCTCTGCAAAACCCACTCGCAAATATTAAACCAATCTCGTCAATACACATTAACTCCTGACTTGTTTTTCTTTCCTGCTTTGAATCTGACCTTCACATCAAAACATGCGCAGATTCGCCAATAACCCTGAAATGAGGTGAACATTGTAAAGACTAAATAATAAGTGGTCAATATGAAAAAAAAAGATCTCGAAAGTGTTGCCAAATATTTGAAGTATGTAATTCTTTTGACATCTTCATAAAGTTAGAGAAAAGATAGGGAAAGAAAGAGTGGTCCGAAAGATACCATGTACTCATCAGCAAAAACAGGCCTCCATTTCCTCTTTGTCTAAACTATAACCAATCTCTTCTCTAGCTGCCTTAGTATTTCAATTAAAATATGTGTGAAAAAAACATTTATTTACTTTAGAAAATTCAAGGAAGAATTCATTCTCATTTTTTTCTTTGGAATTCTACATAATACATAGTTAAACATTAATT
>NC_059289.1:12375925-12390925 GCF_017591435.1 Portunus trituberculatus | reverse complement strand
TAACAACAACGTGAGTTCTCCGTGGTGGCCATCAGAGGGAGGGACTGAGGGAGGAGTGGAAGGCGCAAGGGAGGGAAGGCAAGGGTGGTCAATGAGCTTAGGGACAAAATGTAGTTGGATTGAGGTAGTCAGGAGGAATACATCGGACTGTGCTAATGTAAGGTTAGTGAGAATAGTATATCCGATTAAGAGTTTTTATTAAATGTAACAAAAACTATTATACTCTCAATGTGTAATCCTTTTCTGTAACCAGCTTTACCTTCTCTTTCAAATCAATTACATACGCTTTCTCTTTATTTGTCTATTCAGTTACTCATTTATCATTTTCATTATTGTTATTATTATTGTTATTATTATTATTATTATTATTATTATTATTATTATTATTATTATTACTATCATTATTATTATTATTATTGCCTTTAACGTTTTTGTTGTTGATTTTGATGTAGTTTTCTTATTGTTATTGTTGTTGTTTTTGTTGTTGCTGCTGCTGGTGCCTATGTTGTTGTTGCTTTTGTTGTGGTGGTTGTTGTATTTTATATTGTGGATCCATGGTTCACCTTTAGTGTAGCCAGGCTTGGTTGGGAAACTGGTAGTCGAGCCTTACCTTTGATGATGTACCTTTAATAGCGGCACCTCATGAAGGGCCATGGCGTCTTCGGTAATTCACTAAACCAAAGTAGCAAAGATAGGACGTCTGGGCGGCATGTAGATGGCTGCTCCACTTGATGACAGTCTGAAAGGCCCGTGTCACTAGTGGGAGGTGAACACGGATCACTGGTTCCGTGTGGCTCTTATCTGGTGTACATCTGCATGTGAATTTTCTTGTTTTTACTTCGTCAGACAGTTTTCAAATTTTTGTTATGGTGAGGTTATTACTCAGTTACTTCGCTCGTAAAATTGTCCACGCGATAATTGGGAACGTCTGCCTATGAAGCCTTAGTGCGCCTCTGGAGGGTAGCCCGAAGTTTTGTTGCCGATAATTGTGTTCATTTGTAGGATTGATTATTTCAAATGTGACTTATTTGCCTTAGCCGTCATGGCTCAAATCCCCGTACAAATAAACAGTTCCGCCTGATTTGAAATGATTAGCTGGTTCGCTTAGCACTCGATTGAAAAACCAAATTTAATCAGTGGTCTGAACTTTGAAGTTGGAGGCGTCTTCGCTAAGCCACGAGCCTCAGCCATTCGCTTCGCTTCTATTTCTGTTGGCCTCGCCCTGCGCCCTGGATTGATGGACAGGTCTGGATTACATCTGGTATTTTCTCCTCTCTCTTCTGGCTCATCTTTGCATCCAGACTGGCAAGAAGGCAGGGTGTGGCGGCTCCTTCCTTCACAGACCATGTTATTGACAATTTATTAATTAAAACTTTCCAGTGTTTGTCAAGAGTGTGGTGAGCGGAGGCTTTACTGACAAGTTACATTGCTCTCTGGTGAGTTAAGTTTTGCTTTATTTTTAATTTATGTAGCGCTCTTAAGTTACCAATTTTTTTTATATGTAGTTGAACACTGACAACAGTGATCGTGGGTTAACATGGAAAAAATGACAAAGAATATAAGAATGAATGATGAATTATCTTAATCGATATATTTCCAACAAAAAAAAGATGAATGTTGTTGTGATTGAGTGAATTCATCAATTTATTCATACTGATTTTTTTGGTATGTGAATAGTAAAAATTTTTTTTTTCTCTCTCTCTCTCTCTCTCTCTCTCTCTCTCTCTCTCTCTCTCTCTCTCTCTCTCTCTCTCTCTCTCTCTCTCTCTCTCTCTCTCTCTCTCTCTCTCTCTCTCTCTCTCTCTCTCTCTCTCTCTCTCTCTCTCTCTCTCTGTCTTGCACGTACACACGTACGCAACTTATTCAATTATCTCTACTAAATGATAATGTCTTAAAATAATAAAGGCAGCATTTTGAAGACTTTCTGGCATGTTTTCTTTTATGTTTGGTTAATATTTTGTACTATATGTAATCCGATACCATTTATGTGTTCGTTACAAAGCTGCAGCGAAATTGAAATAATTCTACCAATTGTACATATAATTGCAGATAATACTCTTGTTGTTACGTGTGCTATGATGATATGGAAGGCTTCAGAAAACGACATGTGCTTTGCATTGAAGTTCCTTGCATTGAACTTGTACGAAAGGAGATTCTTCCAACAAATATTCTTTCACAAAAATTTTCCCCAAAAATAATTTTCCTAAATCTAACTTAACACATCGTGGCTTTATATATTATGGCAGGAATCACTATATGGGATATGCTCAGAGGCACCTAATCTCAAGGAAAATTTACCTAAGAAGCGCCCGTAAGATTAAGATATTGAGTTTATGGAATAGATTTTTACGTAGGTGGGTTTTTTTTCGAATTTTCTATACGGCGTTACGTATACTGTCACCATCAAATTAATGAAATATCAGAGCAAACATCAAAACACAACTTTATTTTTTTATTACACGGCCGATATTCAAGTTTATTAATATTGTCAAATCTGGCCGAGCATAGAGGTCTGGTGAATGTTGGTTTATGGTGATGAAATTTTTATATGCCATCCAATCTGATTGTTAAGCAGCTTGGTGACTAACTTGCCGGGAGCTGACTTTTCTTGCGTGAAGCGTTCCTATTTCTAGAGAGCGTGTGCTGCGTGAGGAGGGAAAGTGGAAGTGGTGGGCGGACGACCGGCAAGGTATATTCCCTCATATGTGTGTTTTGTATAAAAAATTAAAGTATCCCGCCAACAGGTACAATTTTTCCTTCCTGAGCCAAACCCTGGACACATTCACATAAAAGATCGCTGAGCCATTTTTCATCAGAGGCATAACTTACAGAACGGCTAATAAAAGTCACTGTAAGTCAAATATTCTCCGACTCAGGCCCTCGAGGGAGTCAAGCGCTCTCAGTGTTAGTGAGAGAAATTGCCTCGTGAGGCAGGAAGGAGAGAGGAGGAAAAGCAGAGCTGTGAGTAGAAGAGAGAGAGAGAGAGAGAGAGAGAGAGAGAGAGAGAGTTGAGTCATGATTTCAGAGAGGAATGGAAGGTGGAATAAAGACTTTGAGGAGTGAGTGCATGGGAAGACAGGATTACAAAACTCTCTCTCTCTCTCTCTCTCTCTCTCTCTCTCTCTCTCTCTCTCTCTCTCTCTCTCTCTCTCTCTCTCTCTCTCTCTCTCTCTCTCTCTCTCTCTCTCTCTCTCACACACACACACACACACACACACACACTCACACACACAACAAACCCAGACTATCACTTACACTTACAACGAAAGCAGCAGCAGCGGCAGCAGCGGCGGGGCCGTAGCGTGTGCTCATCATTGTATATTCATTGGTAATGTGTTACGTGATTAAATGGATTGTTAGCATAAAAAAGACGTTGAATAAAATTACAGATGGAGCTTTCCGTGCCAGCTGCCGATACGTAGATGAAGGTGATACTCAGGTGAAGGTGAGTGTTGTAATTTGCTCACTGATGAACACAGAAAAAGAAAATGCAATAATTGGCTGACGTCCAGTGCTCTGTTATTCTTTTCTCCGGCATGGTAATCTATTATGCAGTTTTCCGTTTCAAGATTATATCTTAAATCATCTTATTATTTCGACTTGCCAGTCTTCCAGTGACTGCAGTGCGTTGGATTCAAAGTTTAATGGCAAATAAATACCAATAGCATATAAATGGCAGTAATGATTTTCTAGATGAAGTGGCAGGTGCATGTGCTCCATATCCTTCACTCTTTGATCACTGACGTCACGTGGTTACTGCCGCAGGTCGCGAAAAACGTTTTCATGATCACTGATATGTTTTGTGTCATGATTCATTACTGTATGAATAATTTCTTCTACTATTCATTATGTTGCTATCTTAAACTAAAGAAAAAATCCGACAATTCTAAAAGAAAAAGGAAAATCTCATGGTAATCAGTAGCTAAGAACCTTTGTCCGATAGCAATGCTTCTATTACTATTAGTGTATCCTCACAGGGCTAGATTACTTGCACTGACTCACTACCAAGTATAGAATTAGATGTCATACAAGTAAACTCACAAATTTAATGCAAAAGAGAGAGAGAGAGAGAGAGAGAGAGAGAGAGAGAGAGAGAGAGAGAGAGAGAGAGAGAGAGAGAGAGAGAGAGATTGAGAGAGAGAGAGACTGATGAATACTTTAAATGAGCAACACATAGAAGCGGAAGAGCAGGGACGCTATGGGCGGCAGGACCAGGGCATAGGTAAGGAAAGGTCGGGCCAAACCACTCCCTCCTCACTACCTCCACTGTTTTAGTATGCTTAGAAGTCTTCACAAGGACGGCGAAGTATTATGCTGGGATGTTCTGAAGGATGTAGTGGAGACGGAAAGAAGAGGAGAGGGAGAAGGGTGGGAGATGGTAAGAGGGGCTGGGTCATGCCGCGCCCTTCCTCCTTCCTGCTGCTCCTCCGCCTTCTCCCTGAGTAAACGAGTGAGTGGGCGAGGAGAGACTACCTTAGGGATGCGCGACTGTAGAAAATTTCAGCCAGCCAGGATTTTGCTGGGCTTTACCGGCTTTGGAAGGTAGCTGGTCGGCTGATCCTCTCTCTCTCTCTCTTTCTCTCCCACTCCCTTGCGTCCCCAGGCTCACCTCATCCTACCACACTTTTCTTTCTTCTGTGCCTTCACTTCCTCCTCCCGCTTCCTTTTTATTTTTCTTCTTTTGTTTCCATTCTTTCTCGCTTTTCATTCGCCTTTCCTTTTTTTCTTCCTCTCATTCTTTCTCGTATTCTTTCCGTTCTTTTCCTCCGCGTTCATCTTCTTCTTTTTCTTCTTCTTCTTCTTCTTCGTCGTCGTCGTCGTTGTCATCATCGTCGTCGTCTTCGTCGTCGTTATCGTCTTCTTATTATTATTATTCTTATTCTTATTCTTTTTCTTTTTCTTTTTTTCTTCTTCTTCTTCTTTTCTCCTCCTCCTCCTCCTCCTCCTCCTCCTCCTTCTTCGCTTCCACAGATTTGCCGTTGTATTTTCCTGAATCGTTCTTTTTCTTCTTTCTGGCAACTTTTTCTTTCCTCCTCCTTTTGTCCTTCCCTTTAGCCTTCCACCTTCGTAGCTTATCCTCCGCCTCTCGTTACTCATCATACCTTTCAATCATCGTTTTCTCTTTGGCTTCCCCTGCTGTCTTCTTTTGCTACTCTTCTTCTGGAACTTTTCTCTCTCTCTCTCTCTCTCTCTCTCTCTCTCTCTCTCTCTCTCTCTCTCTCTCTCTCTCTCTCTCTCTCTCTCTCTCTCTCTCTCTCTCTCTTTCCTCTCTATTTTTGCGTTTTCTCGTACTGTCTTTTGTCGTGAGAGAGAGAGAGAGAGAGAGAGAGAGAAGCACTATACGTATTTTCTTCCCTGTTAAATAGCTGAAGTGAACCGGAAATGGGAATGTCCGTCTAGTTTCTGTTTATGTTTTTACTGGGCAGTGTATACACGTATGTTTACTGCTACATGACGTACTCCACGCATTCAGACTTCCCTGTGTTTGCATGGAGATGAATAAGTCTTGTCGGCAGCTTAATCTAGTCGGCTTCAAATCAATAAAAGACAAAAAAGACACAGCGGGAGGAAGGGAAAAATGCCTCAGAAGAAATGGCAGCAAAGAAAGACACAAAGAAAAATATATAAATGAAATAATTAATGTTAACTCAACAATAACAACAAAATACAGAGAAGCTTTTGAGAAGACGTAAAGGGAAATGTATAAGGTAGAATTAAAGACCCGGTAAAATACAAAGACAACAAACTAATTGATATTATAATGATACACTCCTTTCTTTCATATTCAGTCCTTCCTGGTTCAGGAACTGTACTGTATTTTTCAATAACTTCCTTATGTCTTATTTATTCTCCTGTCAGTTTTTTTCCCAGTGTATTTGATTCAATTTTTTTGTACCCTGGAAACATAAAGGCTACGTAGTGATAAATGGTCTAGTCACTGTCGTGTCTAACACTTGCCTGTCGACATGATGTCTTTGAGAGTTCCCTTGTAGTATGTTGGTTCACATGTCAATAAAACGTCCTTTAGTATAGCCTTAGTTAGTTGAGACTCATTAACATATAGATTACATTACCATGAAGTGAGGCAGGCTAGCTACAGTGAGGAAACCAAGTACTCCTGGGGGGGTTAGGCGCCGGCGTGAGTGTGAGGCCTCGTGCTGTGGCCCTGCTGTATTCCAATGATCCTTTGTTGGCTAAATTAATTTCAAATGAGATCTGACTCCTCTGTGACTGAACAATTAGCAAAGCGTCTAGTTTGTTTGCTCTTTGTGTTGTACCGCGCGGTCTTTATGGGTAAAAAAATGGGTTTGTTTTGTGACAAGGGTAATAATGGATGGGGTTTGAATAGGGCTTGCAGTGTGTAAACAGATTCATGTGAGATATTGCTGGTTTAATTTCCAGGTGAACCGGAAAGAATGAGATATATTCATACAATAGAACAAAGGTAAAGGTTTGGATTAGAATAGCAGTTAATTATATCAGCAACAACAGTAGCAGTTCCAGTAGGTAGTAGGTGGTAGTACTAAGTAGTATTTAATGGCACAGATAAAACAATAACGATATAAAGAACAAAAGAATAGTTGGGCGATATAGTGATTGTGAAAGTCCACTTGAGCTCCACCACCGTCATCATTACCTTCATTATCATTACCGCTGTTGTCTTCTTTCTGCTCGTCATCTCACCCTACACCACTTACGTAATCGTCCTTCGCTTTGTCCTCTTAATTGTTCTTGTTCTCTTTCCTGTTCGTTCCTCCAGTGTCCGTGCTCTGGATCCTGGTTCAGGCTCCATGGTCAGGTCCGAAACACGCGTCGAGTCACTTAACGAACCCCCATTACCGCTCGCCCTTGGTGTCCCATTTCCGCGTTCGAAGCTTCACTAATATGGCCTCGTAGGGCTTCACTGCTTCGGTAATTTGTCCCGTTAGAGTAAATGTGGGAAATCCATGCTAATGTTGGATCTCACGTAACGGCCTGAGAGAGAGAGAGAGAGAGAGAGAGAGAGAGAGAGAGAGAGATTATTTTGTTTACTTTTTGCTAGAGCTAGAAGAAAATGGAAAGAAAAGATTGATGCGCATTAAGAGCAATGACCAGTCGAGGAGCATCTTACGTGCAAGAAGTGGTGGGGTGATGGCGGTGGTGGTGGTGGTGGTGGTGGATGCGCACGTGTGAGGAAATTGATGATGGATTGGGAAAACAAATCATGTTTGCTTGTTCTCTGGCTGCGAGGCTGCTGAGGATGAAGGTAAACCAAATCCCCCTTTTTTAGAGTTATTTAAGATGAATTAATTATCGTAAAGTTTTAAGGTCACATCATTACTGGACGTCTTGCTTGGAAAATGTTATACTGTGATTTCAAGCAACAACAGACCTTCAGATTTTTATTAGACTGATGATAATGCACCACACCGTCAGTATTATAAGAAAGGAATACTAAGGACGTGTCGTTTACAGTTGCTATTATTTAAGAGGATTAAACATATGCTAATGAGGTAATGTGTTGTGTAGATCGTTTAGGTTAAGCGTATTCAAGTGGGCGCAGCTTTTTCACAAATTCTGGACTCGCGAAGATTATGTTAGTATGTCCTTTATGTACTGCCCGTGCTCCGTTTTCTGTAAAACACTCTATTCATAGAATCAGTTTGGCTGGTTTGAGGTGACGTCACGTCTTCCCCTCAGTTCTCGCTCGCCGACGCCTCAGGGCAACATGTACGCCTCAGCCTCTCGTTTGCTCGGCTCTACCTGTTGTGTCTTGTGATACTATTAAATACACGTTCATAATGGACTTAGGTGTATCCATGCTACCACTGCTTAAGGACAACTACCACAAGATGCGTAAAGAAATCTTGGTACTGAGGTTAACGTACAGAGGCATAAAGGCGATTGATTGACTTAACACAAAGGCAGGCAGAGAAGAAAATGGGAGTCTTGAAAATATGTTTGTAAATTAAACCTCAGGACGTATCATGCGTCACCTCACATGTTGACAGGATTTCCTCGAGTTTCTCTTTGCGTCAGGCGTTGATTGACACACATCCTCTCCTCTTTCTGGGACAGGAGTGATTTTTGTCAGTTTTTCTCCAGTAGTTTTATTTTCTTCCCTTATTTTTCCAAATCCATTACTTTTTTCTCAAAATTTACATTTTTTCTCAATGTTAGTTTTTTTTTGTAAAACACTTATCTATTATTCCTTTTTTACCTTATTGTCATTTTTGCCACATTCTCCCATCTTAATTTTTTCCTTTTTTTCCCGAATATTTTCAATACATACCCAGTTTCTCCCCAAGCACTCTCTTCACCTACAACCTAAATTTCTTCCTCTCAACTATATTCTCTTTCACTAAAGTAAAAATTTGATCCCCCATACCTCTCCTTTACATTCATAATTTCATCCTCAAGTTGCATCTTCTCCAACATCCACTCCACTTCCCTTCCCTTTCCTTCCTTCCTTAGATTACAGTTTCGCAGTAGCTTTGTGAAATGCTACGAGGATTCATTCGGAGGGATTGTGGATGGTCTTTCTCTTGTTAATGTGTGTGTATTTTATCTTTAGTAGCTGTGTACACAACGAGAGTTCCCTGTCTCTTGTCTTTGTTTCGATTTACTTACACCCTCCCTTCATTCAGTCTTTCATCCATTATTTCTTGTATACATTCGTTGCTATCCCTTTCACTGTTAATGACTCTCACACCTGTTATTTGAGCGTTCTTATGAAACTGGAGGCACTAAAATGTCCAAAAACCTCAATTACTCTCTTTGTTATGAGTGGTAGTGATAGCATTCAGTAGTGTATTGTGTTGTAAGTTTGTGCCATATATTATTAAGGGTGAGGAGGAGCCATTGCAGTCAAAAGGTTAAAGGGCCAGAGTAAAATCAACCATGTTTCAACTCTCATTTCTGACAGGACGCAGCGGTGACGTGGTGTTTCGTCCTTCTCTCCCTTCATCACAGCTGTCATTCTCCGACAAGTGATAACGAAGTGAGGTTTAGAGGAGCATTATCAAGGGTTTAAGTTGTCAGGCAAGATTGGTGCTGTTCGATTGGTCTTTCAGCTGACACATTAGTCGCTCTCTCTGTTCATTTTTCTATTTGAAGTTGAAGATGAAGCACCTTTTAGCGTGAGATGTGTGTGTGTGTGTGTGTGTGTGTGTGTGTGTGTGTGTGTGTGTGTGTGTGTGTGTGATTTTGTTTGTTTGTTTGTGTGTGTGTGTGTGTGTGTGTGTGTGTGTGTGTGTGTGTGTGTGTGTGTGTGTGTGTGTGTGTGTAGCAGCTTTTGATCTATACTATAGGGACCATTATGGCTGAGTTATCTTTATGAGGAATTTTGTATTAACTTTTTCTCATAACAGTTTCCGATAGTATTAAACATTTGGTGAGATGGAATGACTCTCTCTCTCTCTCTCTCTCTCTCTCTCTCTCTCTCTCTCTCTCTCTCTCTCTCTCTCTCTCTCTCTCTCTCTCTCTCTCTCTCTCTCTCTCTGGTCAATCATTCCAGCTTTGCCGATGGTCACAGTTCAATCCAATCTAATAACTATGTCAAAAGCGTGTTGTCGAGGGAAAAAGGTGGAGGTCCCTGCCTGCTCACAACAGGGCGTGGGTGAAGTGCTACAACCCACGCAATCCAGCTCTTCTTTGACGCACGATTACTTTACATTGCGGTCTCTGTGAAAAGTTATGATTAAAAAACTCGCAGAGCAGTCTCATGTCAAGAAGGTCAGGTGTACAGCGCAGCTCGAGTGCAAACAACTTGGTGGTGGAACATTACGCGATGAAGGAAATTTTGACTGGTCATAATGAAAATCAGTGGTAAAACATATGAGAGAGAGAGAGAGAGAGAGAGAGAGAGAGAGAGAGAGAGAGAGAGAGAGGATTGCATTTCATACGTCAGTTAATACTTACACAAATATGAAATAAAAATCGCATTACCTCTCACAATTTTTACTCTTTTACTTGCTGGTGACAACTGAGGGACATTTTTAGACTAGAGCACAAGTGAACTGACGTTATGTGGAAGATGCGTCAAGAAATGTTTCATGAGACAAGCGAAATTTACTTCTGACTGTACTTACGTGATAATGAGGAGAATTTCATGGTTTATTGCCTCAGTATACTTGTCACTCTGACATTTACTTAAGATACTGTGTTTGGAAAAAATTAATGATTTATATTCGCTCCGGCATGATTTGTGAAGCAACAGAAAAAAAAATAAAAAGAAACCCTGGACAGAATAGGACAGAATACGTCAAGAGAACAATCAGTGCCATGTCAGAACGATTTTAAAATGCAGTAATTTATTATGGATCAATATTTCAATTTCCCACAGTCTTTGATACATTGCTCTCTTCTTTCCTTTGTTTCTTTTTTCGCGTGGGAGGGAGTGGAGATTTTCTGAGATTTTCTGATCTCTTTTGAAATAGTAGATGCACCGATGAATTTGATAATGAATCTTACAGAGATTTTTCCAACACTTTTAACCCCTTCAGTACCGTGACGAATTTCCATATTCATTCTACTTACTGTTTAATGATTTTATATAGCTTCAGAAACTCGTGTAGAGATTAAAATGGTGAATACTGTGGCCATTAATCTTCTGACCTCCATAGACCCTTTCTAATGTCAATAAAATCGTCTTATCATGCCCAAAACTCAAGGTAGAAATGCGTTCCAGTACTAAAAGATGTAAAGACCTTAAAACGCCATACTGCTCCTCTGACTGACATTGGAAGAAATTCACACGAAAGATACAAAAAGTAGCTGAAACTTGAAAGCTCAGACGCATTGCAGAGTGGGATAAGTATGAGAGAAAAGGAAATAAATGGAGAGGGGAGAGAAGAGGAAGAGTGGAAGATACTTGAAATGACAGAATGTATGAAATGAAAACAACAAAAATGGGCAGAAACAGAAAGAGGAAAGAAAGAATGAGTCTGAGGGATGATACATAAGGACGATAAGTGAGATTAGAAGCGGAGAAGTTTGAGATGTGAGCTGGAAGGATGAGAAATCAGTGTTGGGGGACAAGGAATGAAATGGAAGGAAGGGACAAATAGAAGGATACGGATGGAAGAGAGGAAGAATTGAGACAGGTGGAAGCTTGAAAGGGAAGGACTGTCCAGGGAGGAGATGAGATAGAAGGAAGGAACAGATGGAATGATGGAAGTGGAAGGGAAGAGATGTAAAAGGAAGATGAGAATACAGGTAATGTGAAGGGAGGAAAGAGAGTGATGCGGTTCATACGTGTCACCAGGTGTGCCTCTCGTCCTCACCAGTCTTCTTGGACTTGTATTGATTCCCACCTTAATTTGGCTGTCGTCCAGGTGTGTCCCTTAGTGAGTCAACCTTTTCTTCATCCTCTCTCTCTCTCTCTCTCTCTCTCTCTCTCTCTCTCTCTCTCTCTCTCTCTCTCTCTCTCTCTCTCTCTCTCTCTCTCTCTCTCTCTCTCTCTCTCTCTCTCTCTCTCTCTCTCTCTCTCTCTCTTTCTCTCTCTCTCTCTCTGTACTTACTGCATAAATATTTAATACCGAATCGACATCGCTATCATTATCATCACCATCTTCTTCATCATCATCATCATCACCACTATCAAATATCGACACTTTCATGCCTAACGATCACACATTCCTTCTCCCTTAACATTGCCATCAAGTCGCCAGTCACCGTCATCATTCATCTGCCCTGGTTTTTAGTGGCTGCGATGTTTTCTCCTCTCTATTCTCTCCAGGGCACAGGCAGCGGCACTACTTTCCGAATCGAGATTATGAGATCGTCTGCATCGGGATGATAAAGTGGTGACGTCTTGCCGAGTAATGATCAATGGGGTGGAGAGGGATGGGAAGGGATGGGAAGGGAGGAAGAAAAGGTGGAAAGTAGCGTAGTGTTAGGTGAGGTAATGGTAAGAAAAGGGAGGGAAAGATAATGTGGAAAAGTAGTGTAAGGTAAGATAAGGTAAGGTAAGGTTAGGTTAGGTAAGAGGAGGGAAAGAAAAAGTGGAAAGTAATGAAAGGTAATTTAAGGTAAGGTAAGGTAAGGAGAAGAGAAGGGAGGGTAAGAAAAGGTGGAAAGATAATGTAAGGGGAAGAGAAGAGAGGGAAAGAAAAGGTGGACAGGTAAGGTATGGTAAAGTAAGGGGAAGAGAAGGGAGGGAATAGGAAAGGATGTCATCAGGTAGAAATTGAGTTGTCAAGAATATAGTAGAATACTTTTTTTCTTTCCTATTTTTTTCTGATCTTTTTTTATTGTCGCTAATGTTCCTCGTGAAATTTTTCCACATTAGGGTACGTACATTAAGGCTTGCCAGGACGCTTTCTCTGGAGGACACGAGTCATAAGGATGTGTGTTGGCTTACCTCGTCTGTGTTGAGAGAGAGAGAGAGAGAGAGAGAGAGAGAGAGAGAGAGAGAGAGAGAGAGTGCGTGTCAAATGCATACATTATAAGATGGAGTGACTTGCTTTGTCTGGTTGTTCAGCGTGGTGCTTAAGTTTGTCATTGTAAAAGAATACTTAACTAGGCTTAACCTTTCCGAGTCCCCGAGGAGAAAGTTTGGTTTTAATGTGGCGGGAACCATTAGTGTGCGAGCTGTTTTTGAGCGGACAGTGCAGTCACCACGAATAGTTTGGAAACACTCTCGCATTCAGTGTTGATTTTGTAAAACGTTTATGGTAATTTGCAGAGGTGCCCAAACTTGAATATGCGCGCCTCCCGGGAGTACACGAAAGGATTTTCAGGAATGCATTCACAATGTGCAGTGTTTATCATGGTGTGGAAACACGATTGCAGCTTTTTGTTCTGGAAAGTTTTACATTGTGTTCTGGGCGTCAGGAGGCCTCTTCAGTAAATGAGCTCCTTACCTTAACCATATGTGCTTCCTCTTCTCCCTTCCGCCCTCAAGATATCACAAGTTCTCAGCACAAAGCCGTAAACACTTGGTAGGACAGTCACCAAATGTATCTGAAGGTCTATTGAGAGAGGGCTGTCTGTGTAAAACCTCATAACTCAGAAATCCACCAGCAGACGACAGTGCACACATTCCACTAGGTCATAATGTACTCGCTTTCCAGAGAAGACCCTCCTAATCTCAAACCAGGTCAGAGTTGCTTGCTCCCAATGCACAATCACTCGAGGTAATCGGATCTTGGCAAATAACACAAATACATTATCCTCCTTTCAACGGTTTGCGCGCGGGGCCTCGGGAGCGGAGAGGCTTAAGGGACTGCCAGAAGGAAAAAGAAGGCTTGTATGTTCCGGCTCCTTGAGATGACACTAGAGGGGCAACGAGAGTAAATACGTCTTTTCAACTTTATTATTTGCTTATCTATTGTTCCAGTCTCCCTTCGGTACAACATGGCAGCTCTCACCTCCGGCAAGGGAAAGGTTTCTTGCCCTTCCCTACACACTCTTCTGGAGCTTATCCCACGCTGCCGATCCGAGCCGCTACGCACTGGTTAGCTGCATGAGCAAAGATAAAGTTATATTTGGTTGGCTGGTTGGTTATTCCCTTCCAAGTGGCGTCGTTAGCTCAGTGGTAAAGTTGATATTTACAGATGAGCTGCTGTGTATGATGAAGCTGCAAGTATTAATAAAGGTGAAATGCAGCTGCAGCAAGAGGTTAGGCAGGCTTCAGAGATGAAGATTAAGGTATGAGAGGCTGCTCTGTGATGTTACGCGACGAGTTTAATGGGATGATATCTTGCATTTACGTTTCCGGGTGATAGTGCAGGAAGGGAGTAAGGATAAATAAAATAAGCCGGAAACTAAAAAGCTCCCTCTTATGTTTACATTCCAAAATAACAAAGGCACAGTGTATTCGTTCACCTGCGTGGGGGCGCCGCATCCTCTCTTTCCAATCACCTATGGACGACGATCGAACTTCCATCTCGCCGATAATTTTTGGACACAACCCTTGGCTCAGATTTCTTGGCCAGATGGAAACGTGTCTATGGAAGGAGAGAGGACAATAATTTGTTTATGTCGTTCATCGCAGAGCAAAATGAATTTCTGTTTGAGTGTTGGTGCAGATCAGTGCGTGTTTTGCCGGCAGGAAGAGGTTGAGGCGGGAGACACGGAGGGATGCAGGAAGAAGGTAGGTGGAAGGAGGATGTGAGGGAGGGAAGCAGGATCTGGGATACAGGTGCCGCCCACGTGGAAATATTACCTGAGCAGCGACTTAATATTCTCTCCCCTCCAATCTCCCTGCCTGGATATTATGCTTGCTTCCGGCCACTACCAGTTTGCTTTACATTATGCTTTAACTTTATAATTTGCATTTTGCGTCATATATTTCATTTTGTCGTACACGTATACGCCCTTTTTTGGTTGTACACTCAGAATGTTAAAGTTTCCTCTTGTCCCTTGGCTACTCTGAGGCTTTTGGATATAGTTAAAGAATTTCCATCGCAAAAATATATATAAATTTTACAGTGTTCAGAGAGAGAGAGAGAGAGAGAGAGAGAGAGAGAGAGTGAGAGTGAGAGAGTATGTTTCTTTCCTTCCCAGTCCTTCCTCTGCTCTTACATCCTGCCTTGCCTCTGCCTCAGCGAATCTCCCCCTCTCCCTTTCCATATTTTGCACTTAACCACCCATTTCATACAATTACTCGTCTCCATGGTTCCCCCAGTCGTGCTCCTCCATTCTCTCTCTCTCTCTCTCTCTCTCTCTCTCTCTCTCTCTCTCTCTCTCTCTCCCGGTAGCTCAGTGGTTAGAGCGCTGGCTTCACAAGCCAGAGGACCGGGGTTCAATTCCCCGGCCGGGTGGAGATATTTGGGTGTGTCTCCTTTCACGTGTAGCCCCTGTTCACCTAGCAGTGAGTAGGTACGGGATGTAAATCGAGGAGTTGTGACCTTGTTGTCCCGGTGTGTGGTGTGTGCCTGGTCTCAGGCCTATCCGAAGATCGGAAATAATGAGCTCTGAGCTCGTTCCGTAGGGTAACGTCTGGTTGTCTCGTCAGAGACTGCAGCAGATCAAACAGATCAAACAGATCTCTCTCTCTCTCTCTCTCTCTCTCTC
>NC_059289.1:12365925-12368425 GCF_017591435.1 Portunus trituberculatus | reverse complement strand
GTGAGGAGAAAACACGACCCATATTCTCTCTCTCTCTCTCTCTCTCTCTCTCTCTCTCTCTCTCTCTCTCTCTCTCTCTCTCTCTCTCTCTCTCTCTCTCTCTCTCTCTCTCTCTCTCTCTTTCTCTATCACCCCTCCTGTTTCCACCTTTTCTTCCTGCTCTTACTTACACCAACTCACCCTTTGCCGCTCTCTCCTTCCTCCCTCTCTCTACGGCGGCCGCTGCATCCAATAACGACAGACATACACGCTTTTCCTACGCTCAGATGAACAATGCCTCCCAACCGCTAACGGGTGAACCACACGCCCATGACCCTCATGAGGAAAAACTTTGTTGCCACCCAGATCCTCCTCTCGTGTTAGTGGAAGGGAGAGGGAAAGGGGAGAAGTGAGGGATGGGAGTGAAGGGGCCTAAAGAGCATGGGAGTGAAATGAAAGGGGAGGGTAAAGGTATGCGTGATTGTTTTTAAGAAGTAAGGAAGTATTTAGGGAAGAAGGATGATGTTTGCTTACTTTAGGTGAGGTTAGGTTGAAGAAAGGAAAGGAAAGAGGAGGAAAAGTGTACAGCTGGTGGGAGAGGAAGGAAAGACGGAAAGGTAGAGAGGGAGAGAGGAGAAAAAGAACAAGACATTGAAAGGAGAAAGAGGGAAAGGCCAGAAGGTAAAAGAAGGGAAAAATAGAGAAGAGAAGGAGTAGGTGGGAAAAGATGAGGAGGGTTAGAGAGAGGGAAAAAAGACAGGGAGAGTTTTACGTTCAACTGATGGGTGAGGGGATATGAAGGAGAGAGACAGAGAGAGAGAGAGAGAGAGAGAGAGAGAGAGAGAGAGAGAGAGAGAGAGAGAGAGAGAGAGAGAGAGAGAGAGAGAGAGAGAGAGAGAGAGAGAGAGAGAGAGAGAGAGACAGACAGACAGACAGACAGAGATAGCGAGAGAGACAGACAGACAGAGAGAGAGCGAGAGAGACAGACAGACAGACAGACAGACAGACAGAAAGAGAGAGAGAGAGAGAGAGAGAGAGAGAGAGAGAGAGAAAATGGAAGGGAGGGAGGGGGATGAACCCTGGAGGGATGTCGGATAGATCATTGGTGAAGCAGATGACTTGGAAAGAAAAGTTAATGAAATAATTATTGTTAATGACAGGATGATATGGCGTGCAAATACCTGGTGATTAGCATCGATGTGGGCAGTACAGATACCGTAGCGGGCTTTTTGACGGGAAATTGGGATTATGAAAGGTCGCTCTACTGTGCTCTGCCCCAAATGGCGTCAGCAGAAGAGGTAGTGGTCCTTAAAAGGTTGACCAACGCATGTGTCATCCTAATGTGGATTGGTGGAAGAGTTTTGCGTGTGTGGATGTAGGGATGAAAAGATGAGAACTAAGAATGAGACCTGCAAGGAAGAAGAAAGACTAGAGAGTATATTTTGGTACTGGAAGGGAGGAAAGAGAGTATGGGCAGTAAAAACGGGTGCTGGAAGGGAATGATATAAAGTGTAGGGACTGTGGGTAGTGGAAGCGAAGGAGAGGGAATAGGAAAGGTCGGCGTCCAGTTCTGTTAATGACATAAGAGTCTTGATGGTTAGTGAGCTTCCCCGCACGGTAGCCTTCCTATTTTCTGACTTGTTTTTCCTCCCTTCATGTTACGGTAGAGTCTGTTTGTATACGCAGCTTGGGTTGAGATACGTTGGATTATGTTAACCTCTTCAGTTCTAGGATGCAGTTCTACCTTGAGTTTTGGGTATGATTATTTTATTTATACTAGGAATGGTCTATGGAGGTCAGAAGACTAATGGCCAGAGTCTAACAGAGACTATTCTGACACCTACATAAATTTCTGAATCTGTTTAAAATCACCAAATAGTGACCAGAATGAATATGAAAATGCGCCATGGTACTAGAGGGGCTAAAGTAGTTCAGGTTATCAATTAGTGAGGGAAAGTGCCAGCAGGACGTTGAAATATAAATTGATATATGAAACAAATGTTCCAAGTGAGTTATGTGTACCGATAGTGATAAAACACCACCACGCTCATGGTATGAAAATTACTTGTTTTTAAATTTCGTTCTTCCGTCCATTAATTAAGCTGTAGCGACGGTGATAATTCCTTTTAATTTCCTCAACCCTGCTTCGCCTGAGTCATGATACACAACTATTTCTAACTGGATTTTTAAAGGAATAGAAGCAAGTCAGCAAGGAAGCGGTAGTCTCGCAAAGCAGCACTGCATGACAACACGAAGGATTACACTGGCCAACACAGCACAACGCCAATGTTACGAATTCTCATGTGTTAATGTCACACTTTCCCCTTCAGCCTCCCACGCCTTAGTCAGCCTTGCCCACGGCGGTACAGTAATTAATGGGAGGTTGCCTTACCCTCTTTTTAAGGATTACGTGCTTTTACGTGTGTTTTTGTTGTTATTGCTCTTGTTGTTGTTGTTGTTGCTGCTGCTGCTGTTTGTGGTGATGGTGTTGGTGTTGGTGGTTGTGTTTTCCTTTATGATG
>NC_059289.1:12325925-12355925 GCF_017591435.1 Portunus trituberculatus | reverse complement strand
ATGGGAGACGAAGAAATGAATCACTGGTTTACGGGTGGTGGATGGGTGTAGTAAAACGAGTTAGTTGTGTGTTTGCAAGGCAGGAGGGCTGGACTGGTGAGTAGGAATGTGCAAAGGGGACTGCACTGGCGTGGCGGACATTGCGTGAGGCGTAATGAGAATTGGGGGAGAGGGGAGAGATGGGGGAAAGAAAATGCTGACAGTAGTGATTGTGGTGGTAGTGAAAGAGAGGAATGTTAATTGACGCTTATTTTGGCTAGAGAAGTGTGCTTAAAAAAGAACAACGTTTCTTGTGCGCAGGGAAGTGATAAGGTTGATGGTGTGGGATTGGTGGGTTCTAAGTGCCAAGAGTCACGACGAGTGTGAGCAATGGACTGATCGGCACAAGAGTAACCTGGTCTCGATTCCTTGTTTTTTCTTGGTATTTTTCTTACCTTGTGATTTAGCACCAGGAGTAACGGCAGCCAGTATTCTTTATCTAGTTATTTCGCCACTAACATCTTATTTTCTTGGTTAAGATGCTCTCCTTTCATGTCTTTCTCTTCTACCTCCTTTGCAGGTAATCTTTAATTAATTACTGCCACACTGAAGTTTCTGATCATGTCACCTCCTTCACATTAATAAGTTAAAAGCGAATGAGGTGCACCGAATAAGATATCTTAGGAAATGAAGTTAAAAGTAATTTGTTATCTCATTTGCATCTGTTTGGTACATTTACCCACAAACAATAATCACTGCAGGATAGTTTTTTTTTTTTTTTTTTTTTTTTTACTCTAGAAGCCAGTTGCATGCAGTACTCTGGCAAGAACTGTAAAACTTATTTTTATAAACTTCTTTCTTACGACAGCTATAAAGATTTTATAGATAGATTTTCGTTTTGTAAATTATTGCATATCGTAGTGAAAGTGTTACGTAAAAAGAAACAAAGAAAAATAAATAAAAGATTCATCGTGAAGACAATTGCTTTCATATTGAAAGGTAAAACCCAGTTATGAAACATTATTTCTTCTCAAACTATTTCTTCGCACTTCATACATCTTTTCTGGAGCGATCTTTCGTCTCTTAGCAACTCATCCGAAAGCAAGAGGAAGAGGAAAAGGAAGAAGAGAAGCCGAAAGAGGAAAGAGGAAAAAGATGAAAGGAGAAAACGAAGTGAGCAGACGAGGAGAGAGGGGATAATCTAAAAGGAGGAGAAAGAAGAAGAGTTGGAGAAAGAGAAAACGAAATGAACAGAGGCGGAGAAGGACCATGCACCGCTGCCTTCTTTCACAGAACAGAACGCTTCAGTTGAACTTCAGCGGTTGTCGCTTTCAGGGGTGCAACAGCAAATACGGCACGCTGGGAAGAGAGAGGACCCTTGCCTTTTTTTGCACGAACAATAGGAGAAATACGGGCGAGCTGTTATGAGTTATGTGCGATAGAGAGAGAGAGAGAGAGAGAGAGAGAGAGAGAGAGAGAGAGAGAGAGAGAGAGAGAAATTTATCTCCAACTAATCAATCCAGCGCCCAACCGGAAATTCCCTGGTGTATTTTTCTTTCGACTCATCCACTTCTATCCAATCCATTCCCTCCTGTCCCATTCTTCATTGTGTCGACTTTTCTTTCAATAACTCTTTCATTCATTCTTTTCCTCTTCTTTTTATTTCCTTCCATTTCCTCCAGGTTCATTTTACTCTCTCATTCTTTTCTTTCTCCTTTCCTTCCATCCTTCTCGTAAACTCACCTTCCTCTGCCTGACAGCCATTTCATCCTCTTCTGTTGACCTGTTTCAATCCATTGGTCTTATACTCGTAGCTTTGTTAATTTATTTATCTTGGGTTTCTTCGTGTTTTCATTCCAGTAACCTTCTCTTGTTTGGTGTCTCACTGTCTTTTACTTTCGCTCCGTTTTGTTTCTTCTCACTCAGTTGATTTATTTCTCTCTCTGGTTAATTTTATGCACCCTTCTTTATTTCATGGCTTACATATATGGGTGCTAAAGTTTTATGGTATACCGTTAAAGAAAGGTATTTTCAGTAATATTAGTCTGTTAGCCATAGACCATATTTTATTTCATGCTTACTATGATCTACTTTTTCTGCTCTTTGATTTCTTCTCTCCTCTCTCCTCTCTCTTTTCCTCTCCTCTCCTCTCCTCTCCTCTCCTCTCCTCTCCTCTCCTCTCCTCTCCTCTCCTCTCCTCTCCTCTCCTCTCTCTCTCTCTCTCTCTCTCTCTCTCTCTCTCTCTCTCTCTCTCTCTCTCTCTCTCTCTCTCTCTCTCTCTCTCTCTCTGCTTTCCACACTCATTTTCTCCCTCACTTCTCGTGCATTCCTCACTCTTA
The DNA here is from genome assembly GCF_017591435.1 of Portunus trituberculatus. Lineage (NCBI taxonomy): Eukaryota > Metazoa > Arthropoda > Malacostraca > Decapoda > Portunidae > Portunus > Portunus trituberculatus. The sequence continues at coordinate 12,353,607 of NC_059289.1, read as the reverse complement.
AACTCATTCGCTTTCGCACTTTTGCCTCCTATTCCCAAGCCCTCACGCTCCTCACCCCCTCAAAGTCCTCCCTCCTGCTCCTACAAATGGACCTCATTTCATAAACTACCTCTCTCATTCTGTGCATTTGTCCGTTCTTCCCCTGCCCTCTTGCTCTTAAACACTTTACAGCATTTTTTATTTCTTATTTCCCAGCTTTGTAGTGCGTCCGCCGTTCTGTCCTTCACTGTCTCTCATGAATTGTTCCTTTCTTCAAATATAAAATGTATTTCTTTAAACATTTCCCTTCCTTTTCCCTTCTTCATTCTTCTTTTATATATCGAACTTAAATACACGTAAAAGTATTGTTCGGGTTCTTTGTTTATGACTTTTTAGCAACAGGCAACGTAGGTGTAGCTTCTCCTTACTGCTTTCAATATTTTCATGTTCTTTGTCTTTTTCCCGGTATAATATGAACCTGCATTGCTGTATTTGTGAGGTATTATGTGCTGATGCGTAAAGAATAATAAGAACACATAAATGAGACCATATTCTTAACTGTGTTTCTGGGTTTGATAGCTGAAAAATAACCCAGAGCTTCGTTTCATGCATTTTTGTGTCTGTATGAACCGCCACCACTATCACTATCACTACTAGTGTTTTAACCATTACAACCTTTAATGATATTGGCTGAGACTGAAGATAAGTATGAAGTACTAATGTCACGCAGAATATCAGGTTCCATGAAAAGAACCGTACAAAGAAACATCAACGCCTTGCTCCTCTTCAGTAATGAGATAAAAGTCAGATTTTAAAAATTCTCATAGCAGACCTTTAATGAAACCAGTGGAATGGTACAACAGAATATTACAGTAAAGAATGAGGTCCAATTAGTTACAGTTGCTTAGAAATGTGGTCTTTAGTGTCCTTTTTTTTTTTTTACCTCATCACATGTTACTTGTTGGGTGCTCAAGTCTCTGTTGGTGTGTAGTCGCTAGTTTCGATGCGGCTCTTCATTTTACATATGGAAGAGCGTGATTCTTGTTATAGAATTTTCTAAAAAGTGTAATGATAATGAATGGAACTGATATAGATAGAGCTCTTGCTGCTAATAAAGATGTCACTTGTTTTAAATCTTTAACTGTGTAAATTTCAAACGAATCATAATAGAAATTTCAATTTGAGGATTTGTATATGTACTGAAGTCCGCAAACGTGTCAGTTCTTCTTTGTGTATTGAGTAACCACAACGTCACCTTCACCATAAAGAAAGGATGAATAGCATAATTAGTTTCTGTCATTTCGCAAGCCTCAGAAAATGCCGGTATGATGTAATAATTAAGGAGGATTTATAGACTGAGCTTCAGTTCCTCGCCACTGCCGCCGTAGCTCCTTCCCTACCTGTAAATAAGTGAGCTCACCTCCTTCGCGTCACCTGATGGGTCTGGCAGGTGTTGGGAGTCAATCGTCACCTGCTCACCTTGCCACTAGTTTTCGTCACCTCACCAAAAGTCTTCGTACCTTTCTGATCAAAAGGAAGTTTCCTAATTTCACAAAAGCTTCTTATCCTTTTTCTTTTTTTTCTTTTTACTTTACTCGCCTGGAGCTTAGGAACTAATCTCCGAATCTCCTCTCCTTCCCTCCCCATCTTTCTGATATACTATTATATAACATAATATACCTTGATAAACACACTCACATTTTAAGAAGCGTACATTTTTGTTGTGCTAAAGTGACATTCAAGATGAGATTCCGGTGTAAGATTCACATACTTGACTCTTTTTTTCGCCTCTGAATTGAGATTTCAATCGCCTTCTTGTATTCACGTCAAATTTCTCTTAACTATCATGATGTGTTATTCCTAAAGCATGTCACTTACCTTCTCCGCCCCCGTAATGGCCGAGAGTATGATTGATTCCTCTTTTTTTCTTCCTTTCATCGTCTATTTTACTTTTCTAATTTTCCGCAAATTTCCTACGAATGGACTGGCTCTACACTTGTCAGATGTTTTCTCCAACATTAGAATAACTTTTACAGCACACATTTTCGAAGCACATTATTAATACACGTCGGTTTACTTACTGCTTGGGAGAAGAATGTTCACCTTGCTTCTCACATTTTCCCAGGCACACCAAGCAAGTCTCGCGCAAACATCCCCAGCGTCCATTTACCACAACGCCTACATGCCCTTCATCCGTCAACTTCCCGACCAGCCTCCTCCAGGAAAGGGCCGCCCACTCTCCTAACTGCCCCTTCACAGTAAAACCACATTCCTTCTCTTCAAGTTTGTCTATGGGGATCGGTGAGTGTGTACGTAGATGTAGGATGGCTGGTGCGTGTTAATGCTTGTTGGCTGTGTTGTTTTACCTCCGTCACTTGCATGTTAGCCTGTTCATTCATCTCTGCTTTCAACTTAACTCTTATTATCATCGAACACTTCTTCCTCTGGGCAGTACAAGGAATTATAGAGACATAACCTTTCCGCTCACCTTTCTCTTTCCGCTCACCTCTCTTTTTTACTCTCTCTCTCTCTCTCTCTCTCTCTCTCTCTCTCTCTCTCTCTCTCTCTCTCTCTCTCTCTCTCTCTCTCTCTCTCTCTCTCTCTCTCTCTCTCTCTCTCTCTCTCTCTCTCTCTCTCTCTCTCTCTCTCTCTCTCTCTCTCTCTCTCTCTCTCTCTCTCTCTCTCTCTCTCTCTCTCTCTCTCCATATATATGCATGTATCTCACTAGATCATGGCAGCAGCTAGACTAACAGTTTTGAACATACAATCGAGTGGAACAAAAAGGCTAAAACAAGTTGAACACATAAAGAATGGGAAGGATCAGTCGGTTACAATGGTGGTCCTTTCTGCACAATGGACATCTCTGCTCAGGTTATCAAAGAGCATCGAAGTTCATTAGCATTTTAACGGTGCTGGAAAAACTGAAGCTAAAGGACGGGACACGAGAGGAGGGAGGTCAGGGATGTGTTGGCTCTCTAGTTAAGCTTGGAGGGAAATTGAAATTGGAGGGGAGAGGAGGATGAGGGAAGAGGAAGAAAGAATTGTTAAAGGAATAGGCTCCAGGAAGGGAAGGGAAACGCTGTATTGCTTTCTACACTACTTGACTTTGTTTAACAGAAATTTCCTACTAAATAAAGCTGGTTACTGAAGTGCTATGGACAATATTAAAGCCACGTTTTAATATCCATTAAAATAATTGGATTTCATTATTTCAGAATTAATTAAAGTAGGAACAATTTGGCTAGAGATTAAACTTTTAGCTGTCTCGGTGAAATAAAATAGTATGAATTTACATATATTAAATACCAGTGAGCAGTTAATGAAACTTAAGTGCAATGCAAGAGTGAAGAAATACTGGACTTATCAACAATAAAGAACATAACAAACTGAACACTTGGGAAACATTTATAACGATTTGATTTAGACACAAGCAATGAATGATCTAAAAATGCTTGGATGAAAATATTCCCTTCAATAAATAAGCAGCGAATTGGCGCAATGCTTCAAGTCTTATGTGGTGGTGTTCAGGTGCTTCTATCCATCCTCGCTCTGGGCGGAGCCATCTGGGAGGATCCGTGTTGGCACAGCATTGGAGTGCCATCACCTAATTAAGCTTAATCAGTTAGTTAATAAGAGCGTGATCCTGTCTGTGTAGGAGCAGCAAGAAATTATAATTGGCTCCTGGTAATGATGACGTCCAGGCAGGTGACGTGGTGGAAAATGTCACTAAATGCTTTACGCACTGCAAGATTATAACGAGTTAGTTACAGTGGATGTTGAACTGTGTGTGTGTGTGTATGTGTGTGTGTGTGTGTGTGTGTGTGTGTGTGTGTGTGTGTGTGTGTGTGTGTGTGTGTGTGTGTGTGTGTGGAAAAAAGAACAAAATAGAAGAAAAAAGAAGAAGAGAGAGAGAGAGAGAGAGAGAGAGAGAGAGAGAGAGATTCTAAATCCTTTTCCATATATATAATATATATATATATATATATATATATATATATATATATATATATATATATATATATATATATATATATATATATATATGGAAAAGGATTTAGAATCTCTCTCTCTCTCTCTCTCTCTCTCTCTCTCTCTCTCTCTCTCTCTCTCTCTCTCTCTCTCTATATATATATATATATATATATATATATATATATATATATATATATATATATATATATATATATATATATATATATATATATATATATATATTATGATGAAGTGAATGTTGAAATGCTGCACTGCACAAAATACTCAAGGGGCGGTAAGCCTTCTAGTGAAACGGGAAATTCGAAAATCCAAAACAGGCAGAGGAAGGAAAGGTTTTCTACAACAGGCAATTTACGTCGAAGTCTTAGACTTGAGAAGTTTTGAAAAGTCGTGGTGGAAGGTAATCAAAAGGGATCGTGCTGGTGTGTGATGCTGAAATGTTAAATTGGACCAGAAACAGCTGTGCCGTGTGGTGTCAGGGAGGAAAATGCAATCCTGAGCATTATTGACATTTTGATATGGCGCGCGGGAGCAGCGAGTGTGGTACAGCTTTTATGGTCAGTCATTTCATTGCCTCCGGTTTTGTTCTTGCAACTTCAAATTCCTGTAAACTCAGCGATAAAAAGACTCGTACCGGAAAGAAAAATCCCAGTGGTTCGGGTTACTACTGTGTAGATATTGATACTGTTACTCATATAATAAAGTCAGGCGGATAAAAATATACTTGATATAAAAAAAAAAATACCAACTTCAAGAAACCAGAAACATTAACAACGCATATTCATATTTTTTTTTTTCGATAATTCAAAAATTCGAATACGTAAGAATACAATCTGCTAGAAGATATAAAATACTTAAAGTTTTTTTTTTTTTTTTTTTTACCTATTTATACCATGTGGGCTTTTCACGGGAATTTATGGGCTAAAGGGGATACTTTTTTGGAGTACCTCCTATCTCAAAGCCCATCCGCTAGGAAACCATTGCCCCGAGTGAGGAAGCCCAACCTACACTCAGACCGTGGACAGGATTCGAACCCGTGCGCTTGGAGACCCCTCAGACCCCAAAGCGCGCAGTGAATATCATTGAAGTGACACATTTCATGACACCAGCAAGCCATGAAATATATACAATGATACACCAAAGCTTCCGTACTACAAGTCACAGCTTTCCTCTTGCTAACACATACACGTTCATACATAATCGCTAGGCTGCCACGGCTCTTCCAGCGCACCTCTCACCTGTACTTCAGCAGGGACTCGTAACGCCTACAGGTACAAGGAGGGGAAGGTTTGGCCCACTCACCCACTCACCCACCAGCTAATTGTCAGTTCACTTCACTGTGCCGGGGTCTGCATCTCCTCCCCCTCGGCGCCGTTAAAGAGGAAGTTCTGATCGACGTTTCCAGTACCTCTTTCCTTCCTTTCTTGCTCACTTTGCTGCCTTCGCTCCTTCATTTTCTTCTTTTACTCTTCTTTCCTTCAATCTCAATCTTTCCTTCTTTAATTTTTTTTTCATAGTTTTGTCTATTTTTCATCGCCTCGTTTGTTTATTCCTTCTTTCTTCTTCCTCCTCCTCCTTTTCCTCTTCATGTTTCTCTTCTTCCTCCTCTTTTTTCTTTTCCTCTCTTCTTTTCTCTTATCTTCCGCTTTCTTTTTCTTTTTCTTCTTATACTTGGTTTTTTTCTTGTTGTTCTTGTTCTTGTCCTTGTTCTAGTTCTTGTTCTTTTTCTTGTTCTTGTTCTTTTTTTTCTTGTTCTTGTTCTTCTCTTCTTCTTTTTCATCTTCTTCTTCCTCATCTCTTCTTCTTCTCCCACCTCTTCCTTCTCCTCCTCCTCTTCTTCATCTTCTTCTTCTTCTTCTTCTTCCTCCTCCTCCTCCTCCTCCTCCTCCTCATTCTTTATTTACTCATTATTTTTTCACATTTCTTCACGCTTTCTTTTCCGCTTCCTTTCTGTGTCACTCCAATCTCGTCTTTCATTTTTTTTTTTTCTATTTCAACTTCGATTTCTTATTATCAAGAATTTTTTTTATCTTATTTTCTGTTCATCCTTTTTCTATAAATCCTTTCTCTCTCTCTCTCTCTCTCTCTCTCTCTCTCTCTCTCTCTCTCTCTCTCTCTCTCTCTCTCTCTCTCTCTCTCTCTCTCTCTCTCTCTCTCTCTCTCTCTCTCTCTCTCTCTCTCTCTCTTACATTTTTACTTTCTCTCCTTACTTCTTCTTACTATTATTCATTCGCTTAAAGTCTTATTTTCTGCCCCACTTCCTCTTCGAATTTATCTCCCTCTTTTCTCCTTTCGTAAAGCTTCTTCATTTTCTCTCTCGTTTTCTTGTTCTTTCTTTTATTGGTAGCATTATTGTTTTCTCTTTGTTTTATTCATTTTGTTTCCAAGAGACTACAGTCCAATCTCTCTCTCTCTCTCTCTCTCTCTCTCTCTCTCTCTCTCTCTCTCTCTCTCTCTCTCTCTCTCTCTCTCTCTCTCTCTCTCTCTCTCTCTCTCTCTCTCTCTCTCTCTCTCTCTCTCTCTCTCTCTCTCTCTCTCTCTGCACCCATCCATCCTTCCCCTTCATGCCCATAAAGTGTTATAGTTAAATTTATTGAGACGAATCTTCGGCTTAGTGCATTTCCGAGTGGCTTCTTGTGAAGGGGAGGGCGGTTGGCACCTTTTCATCGGCGTGGCTCAGGCAGCGGGCGTGAGTTATTTCTTCTCATCTACTTTGGCCAAAAGGTCACGAGGGAATTCAATTTCGACGTTGCTGGATGAAGCTGGAAACAGTCTATTGCAGTGGAAATCTGGTACGCGGGAGGAGGAGAGTGAGGTGTAGCCGGTGAAGATGTTTCTGACTCTGCTCTCTCTCTCTCTCTCTCTCTCTCTCTCTCTCTCTCTCTCTCTCTCTCTCTCTCTCTCTCTCTCTCTCTCTCTCTCTCTCTCTCACAGGAAATTTTTAAGGGAAGATCGGAAGAGTTTTAGTTCTATCGGGAGGAGGGGAGCAGGGGTGCAAATGTGTGTCGAAATGTTCCAGTGCCGTTATTACGCAGCCCGAGGGAAATGAAGGCCGGGATGCGCAGGGGAGGAGTGCGAGGGGGCAGAGATGGCAGGGGAGGGAGTGGGGAGGGCTGGTAATGGGTGAACTAATGCCTTCAAATACGATGCAATTTTTCCATACCGGACGATGTTGAATTTATTAACATTGTAGCGATCGCATGACATTTGACCGGCGAAAAGGGAAAAATAAAAGAAAAATCATGTGTAACTCTGAACTAATGCCATTTAAACGTTGTAGTTTTTTTGTTTTAATCCTCACCTGACTCTGTGTTTTAAGCTCAACTTTACACCGATCACAACGACCCTGAGCAGGGAAAAATAGATGGAACATTAATAAAAGTGTCATATCTCACTGTGTATTATAGCATATCTATCATACACCTGCTCCAACAGACGGAAATGAAATACGTGGAAATACACAGAGATCTAGATGTATTTTCCTTTACTTTTGTTTAACTTGCCACCGATTATAAATGCTGTCGAGCGGAACAGAGAACATTTTGCAAACTACTCTTATGAAATAATATTCGATGAAAACTACGTGTTTATTTTCTTTTTTCTTTCCTTCCTTATTGTGTGTAAAATTCTTTTGCTGATAAACAATATCCTCGTAATCAACAACCTTCTAAATAGTTTCTTGGTTTTGTAACTGATCTCTCTCTCTCTCTCTCTCTCTCTCTCTCTCTCTCTCTCTCTCTCTCTCTCTCTCTCTCTCTCTCTCTCTCTCTCTCTCTCTCTCTCTCTCTCTCTCTCTCTCTCTCTCTCTCTCTCTCTCTCTCTCTCTCTCTCTCTCTCTCTCTCTCTCACACACACACACACACACACACACACACACACACACACACACACACACACACACACACACACACACACACACACACACACACACACTAGGGGACATATTATAGGGGGCGATATTCTTTTCCACCGCATGGTTATGAAAAAGGGAAGATAAACTGAAACTGCGTAAGGAAAGCTTGAAGGATAACTAGGTGACAAGTTTGGTGTGGCTCTCGCTGTACCTTTGAAGAGTGGCTTTGAATCATTTGTTCTTGCTGCTCATTCACCTCATCTGCCTGCACCGAACTTCCACCTCATTCCTAAACTGAAAAGTGAAGTTATAGGCAGCCCTTTTTTGTCTCTGATAAGGAAGTTATTGACTGATATAGTGTTTCAAGTATCAGGATTCAGTTTTTTTATTACTAAAAGGAGAAGTTCACACACTGCATGATCTTTGGAGTAAATATGTGAAGTGGCCATTATGTTGAAAAATATATTTGCAAAGTTCCTTTTGAGTTATTGCTTGTAGATCATACCACGAACGTTTCAGCCCCTCCTCGTAGGCATATATAGGCATATCAATGATGATGCTCTTTGAATAATTTTCTACTTACTGTTACATTTTTTTTTTTTCTCTTTGCTAACTGAAAAATGACGGAAGTGATTCGCGCCAGTCCTGTGATGACATGTGGGAACGTATCATTATTTTCTTTTTTTCCCAGTTATTGATAGTTCAAACTGATTGACAAAGTGGCTACGCGTCGTCTGTTGTATATCTGTTGTCGCTAGATTGATTCAGTTGGATTATAACCCCTTTTTTTTTTGCCATTTTATTTAGACAAACATTCCTTTCATCTCCTTTCCGCACGTGGTTTGTTTGCGTTCATGTTCATATCTCTTGATAAGGGAAGTGTTCTCTGGGGGACAGAATGTATCTCTATTTTTGGGCTCAATGGAAGTTTTGTTGTTTGAATCAGTGAAATTAAGACTGGAATGTTATAAATAAGGTTTGAAAAGGTTAGAAAATTAGTAAGCCATGTGACTTTAGTATACTCTTATTTTTTCTTGTCCTCTCTCTCTCTCTCTCTCTCTCTCTCTCTCTCTCTCTCTCTCTCTCTCTCTCTCTCTCTCTCTCTCTCTCTCTCTCTCTCTCTCTCTCTCTCTCTCTCTCTCTCTCTCTCTCTCTCTCTCTCATCTTTTCTTTTACTTTTCATGTTCTTTTTTTCTCCTTGCTCGCTCTGCCAATGCTGTAATAATATTTATGTATTTCTTTAAAATTTTCCCCTTAGTTTTTCTTTTTTTTCTTTATCTTTTATCTCTTTCATAAGTGATTTTGATTTTTGTTTTAGTTTGTCATCCCTACAGTCTGTTTCACTTTTTTTTCTGGCATTTTCGTCAGAATCAAATTACCATACTAAACTATAAATATGAAAACTGAAGGCCGCGAAAAAAAGTGGTATTTTTAAAGGTAAAAAAGCAGGAGTCCATTATAAAAATGTCTTCTATTTATTTGTTCTTAAGTATAATCTGGGCAGCTTTAGGAGCCTCGCTCTGGAAATATTGCGGGAAAAGTTTTTTACTTCGGAAATGTAATTTGTGCTTTCCTTTCTGTCGTTCTTCATCCTTATTCTCTTTATATATTTTCTTCCTTTAGTTTTCTATTCTCAGTGAACGCTTTCTGTGTCACCAGGAGATCGTGACCTTTACCGAGAAAGGGACAGATGGTGGAAGATATCGCTTCAAGTCGGAACTCATCGCTTGGACAAACTCTAAATCGATTGGTGGTGAATTTTTCAGTGCTTAGATGAGAGAAGCGACGCGATACACTTTATTCATTTTTTTTTTACCTTATCTTTGAATTGAAAAAAAAAAATAATTAAAAAAAATAAAAATAAATAAATAAATAAATAAATAAATAAATAAATAAATAAATAAATAAATATAATATATATATATATATATATATATATATATATATATATATATATATATATATATATATATATATATATATATATATATATATATATATATATATATATATATATATATATATATATATATATATATATATATATATATATATATATATATATATATATATATATATATATATATATATATATATATATATATATATATATATATATATATATATATATATGTATTTATATATATCTTCGTGTTCTGCGGTGCGAATGATTTTAAATATAAAAACACAAGTGAAAATCATATTGGTGAAAACACACATATCGAGACACTACGTACATTGTAGGTAAAAAGAATAAGAACATTAATGATAATTATGATAATATTACTACTACTACTAGAACTACTATCACCACTACTACTACTACTACTACTACTACTACTACTACTACTACTACTACTACTACTACTACTACTACTACTACTACTACTACTACTACTACTACTACTAGTAATAGTGATAATAATGATAATAATAATAATAATAATAATAATAATAATAATAATAATAATAACAATAATAATAATAATAATAATAATAATAATAATAACAATAATAATAATAATGATAACAATAAAAATAATAATAATAATAACAATAAAGATAACAATAGCAATAACAGTAGTGAATATAGAAATAACAACAAAACTATATACAACTATTGTTATTGGTTTTATAACATTATTACTACCACTCATACAACTGTTTCTATAACTACTGCTACTACTGCGGCTGATGCTACTACTACTACCGCTGCTAGTACTATTTTTTTTTTTTTTTTTGTATTTCCTTTTTGTCCCTTTGGAGTGGTTTCCTCGACACCAAACGCTGACCAATTAAGTCGTGACGCCGTAACACTGTGTTCGAAATGGTTTATGTTTCACCAATCTCTAACCTCCGCAAGTAATCCGTAAGCCTCCTCTCCCAACTACTACCCACACTGCCTCTCTTCCTCGTCATCCTACTCCTACTCCTCGTTTTCGTTTTGTACTCTCTCCTCCTCCTCCTCCTCCTCCTCCTCCTCCTCCTCCTCCTCCTCTTCCTTCTCCTATTCCTTTTACAACTCCCCTCTTTTCTATTCTCCTGTGAAGTTTCACGAATTTCACTCATTTTGTCGTATATATTTCGCTTTTTTTTTTTTTGCCGGACTGTCATGGGCACGTGGTACTCCATCTACTTCCTGACTTGCCTGGTCGTTTGTTTTAACCTTGTTTTTATTCCTGTTGTTCGTGCACCATACCTCCACTGGCTCCATTTCGTAAAGTGTTGTGCAAGGAATGAAGAGATGGCTGCGGGCAAGGTGATATGGGAGGAGGAGGATAAAAAGAGAAAACAATAAAGAAGGAGACGTTAGGGACTGGTGAGAAGAGAGGGATATAAATAAAGAAGTAGAAAAAAAAAAAAACATGCATAAGGAAGGATGGAAGGAAAAAAAATGGTAAGGAAGCACGGAACAGAATATAGAGAAGTAAATAATGCAGTAGACAAGACAACACATGCAGAAAAGGAAGAAAAATAAGGCACGCAATAAAACATGTAGGCAAGGAAACAGAGAAACAGAAAGCCTGCAGAAGTTACGGTGAAGACAGGTAATTGAAGAGACAGAACACTATCAAAAAAAGGAAACGCAGTTAATTTTCTTGCAAGTAAAATGCAAATTCAATCTAACTTTACTTGGATTTTATTGCTCAAGTGTGCTGTGTGTAAACTTAGTAGAAAAGAAAGTAATGTAAGAGGTTAATATATTTATTAGATTATCATCACACCGTTATAAATGACCAGAAAAGCTCCCCAAGTGATGTTTTCATAAGTGTTAACATTGTATAGTATTCAAAGGACATGTATTGAAGGATGATGCTGTGTAGACTCAAGGAAGATAACAAGACCTGTCACACATAGTTTATCATCACAGTATTGTATACGAAGAGAAGAGATTGCCAGGTGATGAAAAACACGTATTGAAGAGATTGAGATTCTTGGAAAATAAGTCCAGGATCCTTTTCATCTCTTGGGAGGGAGAAGAGATGGAATTACCAGCAAGAAAATAAGTAAATCAAAACAAAACGCTTCTTATTGAATCGGGCATTGCTTGATTTGGCGGAACGGAGGGAGAAATTGTAAGGAAGCACGAGGCAATGCATTGGTTGATGGGAAAATTAATTAAACCTTATCTCGCTTCCACTGTGAACCCAACGATTACGGAGACCCAAGAATCCTACGTTATATATTCTCTCGGATACAAAAATCACATTCCACCCCTGCGCTAAGTGCAATGAGGTGCACTGGAGAGGAGGACAATAAACAGAATACAAGAGAAAATTCAATTAACTCCCCACAATAGAAGAGAGAAAATCTGTAGGCGGTGTATCTTACCATGTGTGTGTGTGTGTGTGTGTGTGTGTGTGTGTGTGTGTGTGTGTGTGTGTGTGTGTGTGTGTGTGTAGGGAAATGTAGCTGTAAAGAGGAAAAAGAGGAAGAGGAAGTAGTGATGGGATGCCTCGAGTTTCTTCTACTTGTCTCATGAAGAAAAAAAAAACGAACAAAGTTTAGAGAGGATATATGAACCCAGTAAATGTCCTCAGGTGAAAATTTATACCGCTACTGGGTGAACGCACTGCTTTGGGTGGCAATACTATGAGGCCACAGGTGTGTCTTGGGACCTGATCAGCATGTTTGTGTGCACTTGTGGGTGTGTGGATGTATGCACGTGTGTGTGGGTAGAGAGAGAGAGAGAGAGAGAGAGAGAGAGAGAAAGCCCATAAACGGCACCAGGTGCAGTACAAATAATTCGTCCATCGTCCCTCTGGAGTCGTGGCCAACCTATCTAACTGAACACCCAAAGTCACGGGCTCGATCTCAATCCTGACAAATCTTTGGCGCTTCCTGCCGAAGCCACTAACTCAACAGCTTCACGAGTTTCCCTTTACAGTGGCACTTGACGCCCCTGCATACTCGTGTTGTGTCTGCCTTTTGTCCTGATAGATATTTGCTTCACTTACTAATATACAGGTGACGGGTGACCTTTCCTGGGCTTTAAATATGTTAGAGGCCATTGTTTGATCTATGAAATTTTGAAGTAAAAAACCTTGTATTTTTTTTTTCCCTTAATGCATTGGACCTTGGGGAGGAACACATGCTGGAATAGAGCTGGAATCAAGTTATCTTCGACCTTGACAAATGATGAAACAAGAAAAAACGAGGTCACGGCTAATGGAAAGGAACAAGGGGGTTTGCTGAAGAAACATCAATGTAGGAGGAAGACGATGGAATAAGTGACATTTGGAGGCGCGGCATCCTCCTCTTGGTGACCCACTTTGATGTGAAGTACTTGCGTGACGTGGTACGTGAAGAGCACCGGTAAGAACTCAACGAGCTCTCACCACCGTAATGATGTATAAGGCATGGATAAGCCACGACGCCTCGGTGCCTTCAGAAAGTGGATCATAAGGAGGTAAAAGGCAGCGCGAAGCATAGGTAGAGGAGGCGGGCTCGTGGCAAGAGAGTCTGCCGCGTCGCTTTAACGCAGCCGTCGAGAGGCACAGGTGTGGGCGGCGAGCAGGTGTGGGGCTGTCCCGGCCACGCCAGGGTAACACCTGCTACAGGTTCATACAACATTCAGTTTGGTCCTTAACAACTGGCTGATTTTGTACACTCAAGAAAAGAAGAGATGATAATTATTTGCAAGCATTTTGCCTAATTTGCCCAGAGCAATGAAATAGTCTGAGATAAGGCAGCAAAATGAGGCACCTCGTTCGTATATCTTACGTTTCACATTATCCGTAGTTGAACATCTTTCCAAAATGTTATTTACGGCTAGAAATAATATATTGAAATATAATAACTTGCAACCCCCCTCCACCGGCCGCTCTAGTTGGGGGCCGTGCAGGCGCCAGTGTGTGATCGACCACAGTTGAGAGAGGATCTCCGCCCTGTCGATTAGACCACCTGTTCCGAGGCCGTCCTCCTCGTTCTTAACGCTCATCTGGAAAGTTAGGAGCCATTTATTTATTCACTAAATTGAGTGTCGCTCATTATATTGTGACTGTGTTAAGAAAATATAAGTTTGTAAAAAAATTCATAGATGGTAGACTGTGCATCGGCATCAGAGAGTCTGCGATGATCTTTTCGTGAGGAAGCGCATTAAAACAAACTGTACTACATTCTGGTGAGTCTATATTTTGGCGGACTTTTACTGAAATACTGCGTGGCGTGGGGACATGGTCACGGCAGCACAGTGAAGGGTTGATTACCGAGGGCTGTGCGCTTCTGACTTACCTGTGCACTAATCCTTTTAAGATCTTTACTCTTGGTGTAATTAAAGGAACCCGGTGTCCGTGGCGTGAGCAGCTTGCTGGCGTTACACATACAGGACTGCACTCACGCCGTAAGGTAAATTAATGAAAATTTATCCTGTCACTCGCTTTCCTTACTTTTAAATCTGGAACTGAGTGAGGATTACCGGTCAAGACTTGCACGCCGGAGCCCTGAACGGCACCACAAACAGGAGAGCGTCGATGAACTGAAGCGAGGTTTGTGCCTGAATTAATGCGGCTGTGCTGCACCTGTGTGTCAAGGCTGCACAGGCATCACTTTAAGCAAAGTACTGGTTCTACTTGGGGAGATGCCAACGTGCAGTGAGTGTAATGGGGATGTCACTAGTTGAGTGAGCGTGACTTGCTATGCCCACTCCCCTCTAGGTGTATACCCGTCCTGCTAGCTAGACCCTGGGAAACTGGAGATAAGCAGATCACTCTGTGCAAGGAAAAATTGTCATGATTTTTTTCTTATCGCAAGGTTTGTGTCAACCGTTTTTTGAGTTATAAGGCAAAGATAACTGTTTTTATGTATGTGTGTGTGTGGGTGTGTTTGCTTGTAATTGTGTTAGGATGCATATATACTTGCGCATATATATATATATATATATATATATATATATATATATATATATATATATATATATATATATATATATGCGCAAGGATATATGCATCCTAACACAAACACACACACACACACACACACACACACACACACACACACACACACACACATATATATATATATATATATATATATATATATATATATATATATATATATATATATATATATATATATATATATATATATATATATATATATATATATATATGAACATACACACACGCACACCGTAATAGATGGATGGATTGATAGATATGAATAGGTACACCGTCAATTTGTTTAGAGTATTCAGTAAAAGTACTTAGATTCATCTGTCTGAGCAGGTTTTCGGTGTTTAGCAGTACTGGCTGCCGGATGCTGTGGGGGTACATATTTTTTTGGCGTTGCAGTTTTTTTTTTCTTCCTCAAAGTGAACTTTGTGCTTGATTTTCGCATGGCAGCTAATAATCGTCTTGTACTGTAGTTTTTTTTTTTTCCATTTTTGAAAGTGTATTACAAAAGTTTTACATTTGACAAATTCATCTTATACTCAGAACATTTCAGTTACAGGACTGACTCTTAGATTTTGATTTTCTTATTGTGTAAGTGAGAAACAAAATGAGGGTTTGTTATTGATCATTAGTAATATTCCAACTAAACCATGACTTCTTATTTAACTAGCTTTGTATTATAGCGGCGAATTCATGATTGAAGTAAGAAAAAGCCGCTATTAACGAAAAGGCATCTGAAGAAGGAAGTATTACCGTGTGTTCCAAGAGACAAAGATGCTGAGGGCAGACAAAGCACGCCATGGAATCGCTAATTCTATAAACCAATGTCCAATTGCGTATAAACAAATACCTTCCAGAATGATACGTTAATGAATCGTGAGTGTGTGTGTGTGTGTGTGTGTGTGTGTGTGTGTGTGTGTGTGTGTGTGTGTGTGTGTGTGTGTGTGTGTGTGTGTGTGTGTGTGTGTGTGTGTGTGTGTGTGTGTGTGTGTGTGTGTGCACGCGCCGATGTCTAGGTGCGTGAGTGGGAGTGCGAGCTGTATTGGTACCCTATTCTATTTTGGTTGCTTCACAAGATGTGTAACTTCGTGTCTTTTTTCCTGTTTGTTTTGTTGAATCCTGTCTGTCGTCTTGCAGTCGAGCCTTTCAGGAGGTGACGTGTGGCGGCAGGGCAGGTGGTGGTGGTGGTGGTGGTGCTAAACCGTGAGACTTACAGCAAAAACTTTACATTCTTTTGTCTTGCCTTGGAAGTTTTGGCTTTATCTTTATGTTCCTTTGGTGTTGTTCTGCAAAATAAGTCCTACTGCATAGAAGACCAGTGTGAACTTTTCATTGGAGGTCTTTTTAACCGTTTTCTTCATTTCATCAGAGGTTGTTTCCCTCTGAGATTGCAGCTTTGTCCCAGTATTGTTTGCACGTAGCGTCACAAACGAGACATCCTTCCTCAGGCTTCAGGTGCTTCCCACATTGGATGAGTCTGCCCGACACTCCTGTCTCCCTCGTCGGCTTGAGACGAGTCTCTATTTGCTTTGTCCGCAAGTCACCAGCATGTAATTCCCTCATTCCTGGACATGAATGACCATCGCGGGGTGCCGTCCTCCCTTCCGGTGCTCTAAATGTAACTGCCCCTGACTTTCCCAACAGAATAGTTGCTTTTTTTACTCTTGCCCTTTCATAAGTGCAAGCTACGGTTCTTGATTGGTACCTTCGTATAGCGTTACTCTACATGAATATCGTTGGGTTTCTGTATCAGTTTGGATGCTATTTTCCTGCCTCATATCAATGCTGGTGCCTCTTCCAGTCATCCCTGTCCCAGATGTACTGATGCTCTTAAATGTTATTCGAGATGCTGCTCAGAATGTCAGGACTCTCGGCACTCTAGTACCAGCAACTTGAGCCTTATACGCAAGTGTCACTGTTTCGGCCTATCGGGGTGCAGGAAGTCTGCCACTGTGTCGTCAAAGTGGCGCTGCATGTTCTCTGTTAAGAAAATAAAAGGAATAAAATATTTCTGAGGAAGTTTGCAGGTGGCAGCTCCACTGAAAGCAATCACGGCGCACGTGCTGAGACTCCATAACGCTGTGCCACACACACACACACACACACACACACACACACACACACACACACACACACACACACACACACACACATGCAGAAACGTAGAAATCTAGAGCAGTCTTGATACAGAAGTAGTTCATGCAAGGAAAATACTGAATATAAAGGAAAGGACACACACACACACACACACACACACACACACACACACACACACACACACACACACACACACACACACACACACACACACACACACACACACACACGTCACCATCAACGTTCTTTTTCCTTTACCGAGTTTTTTTTCTCTCTCTTCATTATATTGAAAGGGCAGCTCTGGAATTCACTCAAAAGACAACCTAGGCGACTCACCCTCAAACGCGGAACCAACTAAGGAATACAACAAAGAAAACAGTGATCTTAAGCCCGTCGGAAATCACCACCACCACCAGAAGCACCATCACCATCACCACCGCCACCATCTCCATCCTCCATCCCCTCCGCTTTCACTCCCTTGACCTTTCGTAGCGCAACAATACTTTTTTTTACCTTACACTGCAATATGAACCACCAGGAGAGTCTGACACAACCTTCCTACTCTTGTTTTTCTTTAATTCTTCTTTTTATTTACCACAGCCACCCAGGATTACATTATTCCATTCCATTTTCCCTAGACATTGATTCCACTGATAGCGGTATTCATGGGAAAGTTATCAGAACATATGTTGCAATTTGAGAGAGAGAGAGAGAGAGAGAGAGAGAGAGAGAGAGAGAGATTTGTTGATATGCAAAGAGATGAGAAAGGCTGACGAATGCACCCACTTCTCCAGGACATTATCTCCCATTACACATGCTAGTCAGTCTTACTCAGCTTTCCTTTTTACCCACAATGCCAGAGAGAGAGAGAGAGAGAGAGAGAGAGAGAGAGAGAGAGAGAGAGAGAGAGAGAGAGAGGAGATTCAACTTCGCTTTTTAGAACTTCCCGCATCCAACCCCAAGTGCTTCAAGAGGGAGAAATGAAAGAAAAATGTAAAAAGTTGTCTGTCAGAGGCGCCGCGCCGCCGTGACAGGAAAAATGTTCATGTTTAGATTTTCGATAACACATTCAACCCATTTTTTTTTCTTGCATTTCTATTGGTATTTTTTTCTTTTGTTATTGTTGTTTTTGTTTTTTATTGTTATTGTTGTTGATGTTGATGTTGTTTTGCATCTTTAATTTTTTCATGTCTTATTTATTTTTCTTTCTTCTATTTCCGTTTCTTTTCTTTCTTTGTCCTTCTTTCTTTTTTCTTGCTCTTATTTTCATCACTAATTATCTTTTCTTTTATATAATTTTCATTGTTATTGTTATCATGATCCATTATTATTATTGTTATTATTATTATTATTATTATTATTATTATTATTATTATTATTATTATTATTATTATTATTATTATTATTATTATTATCATTACTTAATTAATTAAGCACATCACGTCCTTTTAAATTCGTGACGTCGATGTTCCTAATTAATTCACACACACACACATACACACACACACGCACACACACACACACACACACACACACACACACACACACACACACACACACACACACACACACACACACACACACACACACACACACACACTCTCTCTCTCTCTCTCTCTCTCTCTCTCTCTCTCTCTCTCTCTCTCTCTCTCTCTCTCTCTCTCTCTCTCTCTCTCTCTCTCTCTCTCTCTCTCTCTCTCTCTCTCTCTCTCTCTCTCTCTCTCTCTCTCTCTCTCTCTCTCTCTCTCTCTCTGACCCAATGTCTTTTAATACTTGATGTTCGGTGATCTTGACTTTGAACACCCGATCGATACTCTTTGTAAAGGGAAGGTCCTTGTTTGCAGCGGCGTTTTTGTCACATGTTCATTTCCACCATTATGATTGCTGTGTTAGTGTTAAAGGTATTTATGTGCATTCCAGGAGTAGTAGTATAAGGAATAATAGATGTAGTAGTAGTAGGTGTTGCAGTAGTTGTAGCAGCAGCAGTATTAGTATTAGTAGTAGTGGTAGTAGTAATAATGATAGTAGAAGAAAATAGTAGTAGTAGTAGTAAGAGCAATTGTAGTAGCAGTAGTAGTAGTAGTAGTAGTAGATGTAGTAGTGGTCGTAGTAGTAATAGTAATATTACTCATAGTAGTAGTTTTTTTTAGAAATAGTAGTAGTAGTAGAAGAAGAAAAGGGAATAAGAAGAGAGAGGTGTCGAGACATTTGTCCCTGAATTTTGGCTAACTCCTGTGCCTTTTAGGGAACTGGCAACATAGTGGGCTTTTTTTCTCTCATATTTTGTTGCCCTTGGCCAGCTGTCCCTACTACATAAAAAGAAAGTAGTAGTAGTAGTAGTAGTAGTAGTAGTAGTAGTAGTAGGAGTAGAAGTAGTAGTAGTAGTAATAGTAATAAGAGTAGTGATAGTAGCACCAGTAGTAGTAGTAGTAGTAGTAGTAGTAGTAGTAATAGTAGTAATAGTAGTAGTAGTAGTAGTAGTAGTAGTAGTAATAGTAGCAATAGTAGTAGTTGCAAGAGCAGCAAAATGAAATGATAGTAGTAGAATTGGTAGTAACAATGACTAGTTGTAATTAGTGTTCTTTTGGTTGTAACATAATTGACGTTAATTGTAGATGTAGCAGCATCAGGAACATTAGCAGCATGAGTCGTAGTAGTAGTAGTAGTAGTAGTAGTAGTAGTAGTAGTAGTAGTAGTAACAGTAGTAATATTAGTAGCACTAGTAGTAGTAGAAGTAGTAGTAGCAGTAGTAGTAATAATAATGATAATAGCAAGTAGTAGTAGTAGTAAGTAGAGCATCAAGATGAAAAAAAAATGAAAGAGATAAAAAAAAAAAACTTAGCTGAAAAGTCACGCCGCCATCGATTAAAATTTCACACAGTCAACACTCCTCCTCCTCCTCCTCCTCCTTGTTCTTACTCTCCCCTTTTCACTGTCAAAGCTCTCCCACAGAATTCCTCTCCCTTGCTGACATCCCTCTCCCTCCTACACACCTTCCTCCTCGCTTTCATGACTTATCAATCTTTTGTATAAGTAAACAGGCGATACTCAACCGGGGTGGCCTCCGATAGATAATTCACTGCCATCCTGATCTCCCCTAGTCCCTTAGTTATTGAGAACATGATTTTTCCATTTGTTGACGACTCGGTTATTGTCAAGGCTTCATTATTTTTTTAGCTCTTTCAACTTGTGTAATGTTTAATAGGGATTAGAGTCTTAATGGGGTACCTGCCTTTCCCTTTCTCCCTCCCTCCCTTTTATTTCTTTTGCTTGCCAACGTGTGACGGAAAGTGGAAAGGTGACATGTGAAAAGTGGAGGAAATGGTTGGTTAGGAATGACTGGGTGAATTGGCTTGTATAATTGATTGATTAGAATATGAAATAAAAAGGACTTAGAGAGAGAGAGAGAGAGAGAGAGAGAGAGAGAGAGAGAGAGAGATGCATGTTGTGTCCAAACCACACACACACACACACACACACACACACACACACACACACACACACACACACACACACACACACACACACACACACACACACACACACACTCTCTCTCTCTCTCTCTCTCTCTCTCTCTCTCTCTCTCTCTCTCTCTCTCTCTCTCTCTCTCGCGGTCCAGGAAGTATGTCAACAAAAGCAATGAGGGAGAGGAAGCTGGGATGAGGAGGAAAGTTAACAGTTTCATCCTTGAAATCAATAACCTTTTGTTATGTTATCGACTTATTTTTACAAGTGGTGTCGCTGTTGTAGCATTGGGCATTACGGGTTGAGTGTGTTTATAGCTTAATTTCGTAGTAAATGGCTGCATGTCTGTACTTTACGGCTCCAAATATGTATAATAATGCGCTTTGTTCTAAACTCGGATATCGCCATGTTACGCTAGAGTGTAATTTGGCAGCTTTCCACGCCGAACATTTCAGGGCTTTTCGTTAATATTTGGTACAGCGTCGCAACTCACCGCTTTGTACTGTAATGCCAATACTCTCAAAGCCTCCATGTTCTAGTTTTTTTTTTTCTATTTTTTTGCCGCTCATTTTCATCCTTTTATTTATTCCGATGCACGAACACTTCACACGCCCGCAGCAATGACTAATTCATGAGAGAGAGAGAGAGAGAGAGAGAGAGAGAGAGAGAGAGAGAGAGAGAGAGAGAGAGAGAGAGAGAAAGTAGTAGTAGTAGTTGTACAAATAATGATAGTAGTAACAGTAGTGATGGTAGTAATAATAGTAGCAGCAGCAGCAGTTAGTAGTAGTAGTAGTAGTAGTAGTAGTAGTAGCAGTAGCAGTAGTAGTAGTAATAGTAGTAGCAGTAGAAGTAGCAGCAGCATTACCTATAGTATATATAGTTGTAGTGGTAATAACAGTAGCAATAGTAGAAGCTGTAATAGTAGTAACTATTGTTGAATCAGGAGTATCATTAATAGTGGTAGTATAGTACTAGCAGTAGTAGCATTAACAGTAGTATTTGTGGCAGTAGAAGTAGTAATAGTAGTAGTAGCAGTAGTAATAGTATTAGTAGCAGGTATAAATCTTTATCTGAAATACATGTGCTAGTTTCACGGGCCATGTTTTCACTCCTCTTCAGGCGAAATCGTTAAAAGGAACATAAAAAAAAATATTGTTACATTGGGAAAGGGACTCGCTGCCTCTCAAGGACGTCACTTTGAGATGTTTTGCGTGAATGAGTGAGTGAGTGTGTGAGTGAGTGAGGACGACGAGGGTTGCGATATTTATGGATCGTTCCTGGTTGTGTGTGTGAGAGAGAGAGAGAGAGAGAGAGAGAGAGAGAGAGAGAGATTCCGTTAGCTATTGTATTTCTGTTCTCTTTATGATTTTGTTTCGATTCCCTCTCTCTCTCTCTCTCTCTCTCTCTCTCTCTCTCTCTCTCTCTCTCTCTCTCTCTCTGTTCTCCCCTCACGACTATTCTAATTATTCGCAGAGTCCTTTATGCTCAGCCATTTTCCCCTTTTTCTCTAATTATTGCATCCCTCTTTTATTTTTTACTCTGGTAACTTCAACTTTTCACCATTTTCTCTTTCCATTTTTGAGTGGCGTTTTTCAATCTTATTTTTTTTTTTTTAGTATTTTTCCTTTATTTATCTTCGCTCGTTATCTAAACTTTTTTTTTTGGTCTGAGTCGATAATTCTCAGAAAAGTCAATCCGCCTATTTCATTTCCGCTTATCATTACGGCTCCACCTTTCCTGCGATTTTCACGTTTTATTTTCCCTGGTTTTGGTTCAGCGTCCTCTCCCCATTTTGCCAGAACTGTCCCTCTTTCCCTCCATGTCTCCCTCTCTTTCCCTCCCTCCCTCTCATTTTCTCCTCTCATATATCCACCCTTGTCCTACTTATGTCCTGTTTCAACCTTCCCTCCTCATCTGGTCAACTTTCCTTTCTTTTTTAATACTGTCCACGTCCTTCTTCCTTTTCCGTCCTCTTGTGTACCTTTTCCTCTCGTTTCCCCGCCGCATTTTCGTCTGCTCTTCTTCCTCTTCTCATTTTCCCCTTCCTCCTCTCGTATTTTTTTGCACATTTCCATATTTTTTTTCCTTCTCGTTGAATATTTAGTAACTTTTTTCCACTTGATGTCGTCTTTCACGCTTTATATGTTACAGTTTCATGGATTCATTCGTAAATCAGGACTTTTATACAATTTCTATTTCACATGTTTTTGCTCCTCAACATTTCTGAGTTAGAAAATTTTTCCTCATGTTTGAAGCCAAGGGTCAAATATGCGTTCTGCGATATTTCATTAACTTTGAGGGTGAAGTTGTGTGTGTGTGTGTGTGTGTGTGTGTGTGTGTGTGTGTGTGCTCTATTCCCCTTGATGAATAAGTTAACGGGTGAATATATACATAGATTGACAGGAAATAGAGACAAGTATACTTACACAGGCAAAAAAAAAAAAGACAGACAGAGAGATGAGCCAGTAAATACAGGGATACATATCAGATATACATAGACAGACGGCAAGTGTGCGCCAGGCCCACTCATACATATGGAGAAACAGACGCTAGACACGCGAACACAATTATCGGAGCATGAAACGGACGATGGGGAGGGAACGCCAAGAAGACGGTGACTGGTGTTTGTTGTGCGTCGTGGGTTGGCTGAGTTGAAGAGCTGAGGTGATCACAAATGGAGTGTGTGTGTGTCTTCGTGGGTGCGCACGTACGTGTGTGTGTGTGGGTGACCTTGGCGACAGAAGGGACCTATTGACCTTAAGGAGGAAGGAAGGTGGAGAGGAATAAGAGGAGAGTACTTGTGTAGGAGGATAAAAGATTAGTGAGAGAGGTAACGTGTCTCTTGCATAAGGAGACATAAACTGAATACTGGAATAAACGCTGACTTTTAACTTTTTTTAGTACACTTGAGGTAAGAAATGAATGAAGGATGAAAGAAACAGTGGCAAGGGAGTGAAGAGGAAGGTGAGAGAGAATGAATAGTAGGAGGAGGAGAGGAGGAGGAGGAGGAGGGACCACTTATCTCCAACGAGAGGTGAGAGATCCTACACTTTTGCACCGTCTCTTTTTTTTCTCTACTTAATCTTTTTTTGTGATAGGAGAGAGTGCAAGTAGAGATTGTCTTCATTTTACAGCACAATACAGTCTTTTCCCTTCATACGTGTTAGTTATCTGAGTATCTCTATCTTATTACATCACTTCCACCTTATCTGTCTCCCTTTCTTCTCTTGCTCACCTGCTTCATACACACCCTTACCTGGTCACTCACCTTTCCTCATTAAGAAGGGATGAGATGGTCTTCCAACTTTATCTCAAGATTTTGCTCTCCTCTCTAATGATATGTTTTTCTTGTCCGTTTTTTTTTTTAACTTTGCTCCCTCCCCCCTCTCTCTCTCTCTCTCTCTCTCTCTCTCTCTCTCTCTCTCTCTCTCTCTCTCTCTCTCTCTCTCTCTCTCTCTCTCTCTCTCTCTCTCTCTCTCTCTCTCTCTCTCTCTCTCTCTCTCTCTCTCTCTCTCTCTCTCTCTCTCTCTCTCTCTCTGTGTGTGTGTGTGTGTGTGTGTGTGTGTGTGTGTGTGTGTGTGTGTGTGTGTGTGGTTGGACGAGAGTGTAAGAGAGAGAGAGAGAGAGAGAGAGAGAGAGAGAGAGAGAGAGAGAGAGAGAGACATATCAACCAAAAATTATAAAGCATCATGAGAAATAACAACTGTAAAGAAAAATATTGGACTAAATTTTCAATACGTCTTTATTTTTTTTTATTATATAACTTTTTTTTTCAACAAAACACAAAGAACACCAACGAGTCTGTCTGGCATATGAAGAAAAGGAGAGGTTTGTTTTGGTTAGGCGATTATAGATGACTTTTTGTTATAGACGACTTTTTTGGGGGCAATGGGCGTATATGCTTTTTTATCCAGCGGTAGAGAGCATGTGCGGCTGAAGGAAAAGGTGCTGCTCGTCATGTCGGGTCATTGCGAACCGTGGTGGTCATTCCAGAAAGAGGTTTTTACACTGGCCTTTTTTTTTCGTTACTCACAGGCAGGTCACGTTTCCATTGAATGTACGTGTTCCATACAGGTTCACAGGTGCGCGGAATACATGCAGATAATACCTGGAGGACCACCGCTACCATTAGAACCACGCGGCACACACACGCGCACACACACACACACACACACACACACACACACACACACACACACACACACACACACACACACACACACACACACACACACACACACACACACACACACACACACACACACACACACTCACACACGAAAAATAATCATATATTGAGGAACATTGCATATTAACAAATGTGTATTAACAATGCATGAAGTAAAACCGGTTATAGCATGTATTTAGTGACTAGACCAGCAGAGGTTGTACGGTGAAGCAATGAAGATTTTGTTACTCTGTGTGATTAGATCATTTCAATACTTATTCAGCAGATTGGTTCAAATGAAATTACTGAAAAAGATAATGGGATTATTGTTTAATTCAAATAACATCTGAAAGTTAATGGGATAATGAACACTCAAGTAGAGAATAGATAGACAGCTTGGTTATTCAAATCGCTATTTCAGCTTCATTATTCTTCCAATCGATATTTTGTTAACGAATTTTGATGATTTTTGTACTTCATAACTACCCTTGAGTTTTATTTCAATTTTTTTTTTCTGGATTTGTGTTTCTGGTCCATTGTTTTTTTTTTTTTCACTTATCTTACATGGACATAGTGTTGTGGTTGAGGGTGTAGGGCTTTAGGCCAATAGTGCTTCTTTCTTTTTTGAAAAGGAGAGAAAAAAAAAGAACATGAAGCAAGTTTGTCCTACCATGCAGTGATGTGTTTAAGCAATGCAATCCATGTGTCACTGACTTTCAGTATTTATCGTATTAACAATACTGGAGGATGCGCTAGTCATTCTGTAAGGAAGACCACCTGTGCTATTCGTACTGACATTTATTTGTTTAAAAGTTACGCGTGTAGGAAGAAGTGACATATTTCACTTTGCACTGCCACTGAAGTTTTCACATAACTATTCCATGGACGTTATGTACGGTAGTTTGACACTTGGAGGCTACACAGGCTAGATGAGATGCTAAACTCATCACTTGAGATGATGTGCTCTCGTATGTCTTCCTTGAAGCTTGCAAGATAATAATATAATTATGAGAGGTTGTTGTTAGTGCAGGTGAATGTCAGACAAATATTTATGAAATTCTCTTTTTCTTTTCTTTGTTCTCAAACCTTAGAAAAATGGATTAAGGGAAGGAGAGAGAGAGAGAGAGAGAGAGAGAGAGAGAGAGAGAGAGAGAGAGAGAGAGAGAGAGAGAGAGAGAGAGAGAGAGCGCATAGGGGTGTGTGGAGAAAAGGGAAACTCCAAAGGATTCACCAGATATTGTCATTCATTAGCTGCATGGATTTATTGATCATTATATCACATTTATTAAATCGAAGACGTGACCCACAATTTTTTTAAGACTTTTAAAGGTCTCAGCGAGGTGCAATTCAAGTTGCTTGACATTTCAAAAAGAACCAGTGTACGGTTGTATTTTTGATAACCTAAAAAGTGAAGTAGAGAAGAACTGCTAAGTCTTACGAGAATGTCTGTGCGTTGTTGATGAAAGGTTAGGCTGCACGAGTGATTTGATTTATATGATTTAAGGATGAATGCGAAAACCTCTTGTCATGACAGTCTGCTACTTAATTCCACTCCATGACGGTGGCGACATTGGACAAAATGTATGAAGTTGTGTCTCTTATAAAGACTTTAAAATGATCCTGACGACTTCTCTGTGAATAAGTAAATCACGTGCACTGGAAATACCACATGTGGCGTGGATGGAGAGGGAGTTAATGTTTTTTCTTTTCATTTTTTTTTCTAACTAACAAATGGCAGGCCAGAGTGAAAGCTTGATATGTTTGAAACTTTTACATACTTTAGGTGCTTCTCTCGAAAAAAGTTACAGAGTGTTATGTGTAAGTAATGCCATGCTATAAAAAGAGGAAATGTATTATATGTATTTCTTTATAGTATATATTTTTGAGTAGATGCACTGTTCTGATTTTTATGGTGGGGTTTTATTTTCTACTTTCCTCTTCATTTCAACGCTGGAAAATCTGACAAAGTGATATTGATTATAAATATTTCCTTATCTCGTGCAATCTGTCTTGGGTAATATGGTCTCTTCGCTTCTTAGAGACACATTCGATCCAGGCCTCACATGCACACCTGGCTCCTCAATTATTGTGTTAAGCGGGCCAAGGACGAACGTTTCTCTGATTTTATGTGACATTTGTCATCTTCAACATTTTGTTTTAAAAGGTAGTGGTTTTTGCTTATATATTGTATTGATGTAAGCTTTTTGTAGTATTATTCGTATTATGAATATGCTATGTGTATTGTTATT
Organism: Portunus trituberculatus; assembly: GCF_017591435.1. Classification (NCBI taxonomy): domain Eukaryota; kingdom Metazoa; phylum Arthropoda; class Malacostraca; order Decapoda; family Portunidae; genus Portunus; species Portunus trituberculatus. The sequence goes on along the minus strand of NC_059289.1, from coordinate 12,326,910 downwards.
AGTGTGGTTTAAATATACGGCAGTGTCCCTAGTTTATACGACTGCACACACACACACACACACACACACACACACACACACACACACACACACACACACACACACACACACACACACACACACACACACACACACACACACACACACACACACACACAGACACACACACACACACACACACACACACACACACACACACACACAGTATAAATTTTTTTCTACTAAAACACTGGCTACTATTCTGTTATACTCATATTGATGTAACTCATATTTTTCCTCAAGTGATAATTTCAATGCTAAGGAAAATTTTTATTTATGATGATTTTTCGTCCTAAAACAGGTGATATTAGTGAGTGACAAGTTTACAACACTGTTACAAAACAAACCTCTAAATAACGCCTGAAACAACTGCTCACCATTGTGTTTACACTGAGTTAATGTGAAAATACGTGAAAACAAATGTGATTTCCCTTTAGAATGACGCTTGGTGGTCAGCTTGCAAAGCCACGAGTCTGGGGAATACATGGAAGCAGGCATGCGAGCTGAGCCGGGCTTGGAGCTGCCCTGCCCGCTGCTGCCTGCTTCTCCCTGAAACATTATTGTATGACGTTTATTCAGTTAACTTGCCCTGGAAAGTTTCCCAGAAAGATGTCACTTGTGCAGTTAGTCTGAGAAAAGCGTACTGCGAAGATACTACAAGACGGTGACTAGCATAGACAATTACTTTTCGTTGGTTGCCCCCTTTGGAAATTTTCAGTGTAATGATAAACAGAAAGGAGCGGAAAGAAACATTTGAAAAATAAAATTGTGTTTGGTATGCCAGAGGTGAGGCTTCTTCGACAGCCATAAATTCAGTCCACATCGAGAGAGACAGAAAAAGAAAAAAATATGGACGGTCCTGGACGGTGCTTAGACACAAACTGACTGTAGCTGGCAACACTCCTGCAGCTGGAAAGTGTGTGTTTAAGTGTGCGTTTGTGCGTGC
>NC_059289.1:12308425-12318425 GCF_017591435.1 Portunus trituberculatus | reverse complement strand
TAATTAATATCTTAAGATCTTTTGTTCATTTAGTTTTCATTTGCAGTCTTCATAATTTTCAGTTTTATGTAACTATGCAAGGAGTGTATGTTCTCATAGTTCATGATTGTATTTTTAAAAATATTTTCCTAATTTTCTTTACTTGTGGTCTTAAAATTAATCTTCGGCATAGATTAAAATTTAATCCGAGCATTTTCACGTTGTATTTTCTGTAATAACGTATATAATTGTTATTTGTCAGCATTATTTAGTGAACTTGCACTCGTAATTACTTCAATTCCTTTACTGAAGCAGCCATTCTGTGCACACTGTATTTGGTGCAGGTTATGCGATGTATTGTGAACTTTTGATTTCGAATGGCTCAATATGGCACGCTAATTGGGTACGCCTCGTATTGTGCCATTGAGTTGCATATTTTCCTTAATTATCATTACAAGGTGTATTTAGCTATCCTTCACTGTAGAAGTTCTATAACACTTCCTTTACCTCATGCACTCTTCGTCATGGTGAGGCTTGATCCTGCTGACCGCTGTGATATACTCCGGCTTGATAAAATAGTTTGTACAGGTTTAGAAAATATTTTGAAAGACTTTGGTAGTAAAGGAATGATCAAGTGGTTATAAACTTTCAATACCCAGAGTTTTATTTGAGCCCAGTAAATCGTGTAAATTATCCCAACTGAAGTAGTAACGGAGTCATTAGGAGTCACAGGATTAAACCGCATATTTCACTCCGTAATACCTTGGCAAAATATCCTCTGCTGTGTTCTTTTATGCGGCAAAGTGATAAGTGTGATAACCTCGCGTCTGGCTAATTCACTCAGCGTCGCACTCCCACCGTGTCATTAATGCGCGAGATCCAGGAATACTTCACGTGGCGGTGAGCTTTACGACACCACCGCTACCAATTACATATCGAACAGTACGGCGAATAACTCCACAGGAGAAGCAAAAAAATAGAAGTGCTAGTATTGACAGCTTGTTGGGTGCCTTTGGGTCGGCTTTAATGTGCCTCTCTCTCTCTCTCTCTCTCTCTCTCTCTCTCTCTCTCTCTCTCTCTCTCTCTCTCTCTCTCTCTCTCTCTCTCTCGCGATTTGATTTTTTTCTTTTTGTCCTTTATTTTATCGCTTTCGGGTCCCCTGTGGTTCGTACTGCAGTGGTGGTGGTGGTAGTGGTGGTGGTGGCGGTGTTGGTGGTGGTGGCGGTGGTGGTGGTGTTCCGGGAGTGTTGTTCCAGCGTGTAGCTTGTGTTTTGTTGCGTTTTTGCTGGTGTTTGAGTGCGTACGTGCATGTGTATGTGCCGGTATATGTGTGTGTGTGTGTGTGTGTGTGTGTGTGAGAGAGAGAGAGAGAGAGGGAGAGAATTACTTATACTGCAGGCTTAATGCTGTGGAAGGATTTGGGGTTTTGCATTTGTGGTGCATTCGTCGCATTTCCTGTTTTGCTGTGCGGACAAATTTATTCAGTTGTGATCATCCCATTCAGCTCCCTTGTCTTCATCCCTTTTAGTTCCTTTCCTCTACGGACCTTTCCTTGCTGTACACCCACTCACTTTCCCCTTCCTGCCTATCCCTGATCCGTATTCGTGCGTCAGTATATCTTTGTCGCATTGTAGGAAAGACTTTGAAGTACATGTGTACCCAGTTTGCATTTTTATCTTGTATTTTGGTTTCATTTAGATTTCTTGCCGTTTGAAAGGAATGTTCGATAAGTAAATGAATGGTAGTGTTATGATCCTGTTTTTTTTTTTCCTTCTTTTTTGCTGTGCATTGATTAAAGTGATGTCTTTTTTTATATGGAACTTGGATGATGTTTTTCTTATATAGTTTGAAAGAGATAGATAGATAGATAGATAGAGAGAGAGAGAGAGAGAGAGAGAGAGAGAGAGAGAGAAATGAATCCGTCTCCCATTCAGCTACGAGTATTCTCATTTGATGTTTTTTTTTATTTCCTTTTTCTGTCTCCGTTTTATTTGTTTCTTCAGGATAACGATCTTCACGGAACAATAACCGTCATCAGGTGCCGTCTTTCTTCCGGCACTAATCTGGGTTCGTGTCAGCGCACAACTTCTTTCTGTAACTTTTCATATTCCCTCGTCGAAGCAACCTTGATGTGACCCTCGCGTCCCTAACTCCTGCACACGCCTGTCCTGCTTCTTTGCTACCTGTTATGTTGTATCGACGTTGCGTGTTTCATTGCCTCACTAGTTACATGTCGCTCTGTCTGTGTGTGTGGGAAAGGGTGTGCAGATGTATGTGTAAGTGTGTGTGGTTGTGTGTGGGTGTGGGTGTGGGTGTGTGTTTGGGTGGATAAATGGTTGAGTGTATCTCTCTTCCTTTAATGTGATTATTCTCTCTCTCTCTCTCTCTCTCTCTCTCTCTCTCTCTCTCTCTCTCTCTCTCTCTCTCTCTCTCTCTCTCTCTCTCTCTCTCTCTCTCTCTCTCTCTCTCTCTCTCTCTCTCTCTCTCTCTCTCTCTCTCTCTCTCTCTCTCATATAGTGGTGGTGTACCTATATACTCTGAATTCTGTTTCTAACCGTATCTCTATTAATTTTGTGGCGGGATTTTCCATTGAAACAAAGCTGCATTCTGATGGCAATTGGCAAAGTTTCCGACACATGATTCGTTAATACTCGCCAAATAGTTTACCCTCAACTCAGATTTTTGTGTGTGTGGTTTTGTTTTAAGACAGATTTTTCATTCTTTTCTTTTCTTCAGTCTTTTAACCTTCTTCATTTTCGCAAACTTTCCGTTCTTTTTTTTTCTGTCTGCTATTCTTAACGGTATGGCTTTGAAGGGTCTTATCCGAAAGTTCAGGCAATTTTCCTCTTCTTAAGCATAATGTCGATCCATGCGTTACGAGCAGGAGAGAGAGAGAGAGAGAGAGAGAGAGAGAGAGAGAGAGAGAGAGAATATCCTCATGTCTATCTTTTCCCATAAGACCCTGCGTATTGAAGGAAGGCTTCTTAAAACAATTGGGCTAAATGACGGAAATTACCTTTAAATATTTACTTGCCGTGCTTCCCTGACTTTTAAAAGGAGCTGAATAACTATTTCTCTTGAGACGCTCGTAGGAAAATGGCTCACACACACACACACACACACACACACACACACACACACACACACACACACACACACACACACACACACACACACACACACACACACACACACACACACTTCCTGACCTGTTCTATTATTAATCTGTTTATGTCGCTCCTTTTGTTTGGTCGCCTCTTACACCTTGTCAAGAAAAAGCCGGGAACTGTCTCCTTTTTTTTTTTTTTTCTCTCACTCTCTGTTTTTTTCTTGACGCGAACGTTTAGATGTTATTAATAATTATTGTCGCTGTTGTCTTTATTGTTCATGTAACTGAATTGTTGTGTTTTTTATTCCGTGTTTGAATTCAATTATTATTATTTTTTTTTCTTAGTTTGATATTCTTCTATATATGTATTATCTTTCTCTCTCTCTCTCTCTCTCTCTCTCTCTCTCTCTTCTTTAATCTCATTGTTAATTGCTTTTTTTTTTACATTTCTTCATAATAAAACACTTGATATGATGTTTTTCTCAGCTTTTCTCGTCTCTGTTTCATATCTCTTTTTTTTCCGACGTTTTGTTGTTTTTCTCGACAGTCTTTCATATTTGTTTCAAGTAATTGTTCTGTTTGTCTGCTGCCTTAATCTGAACTTACGTGTATATATTTTTCTCTTCTCCAATCTGTTTTTCTTCCAAGCACACATTTTCTAAGATTTTTCAATCCTTTTTTATATGCATGCGTAGGTGTGATTAAGTTATTATCTCTGTTTGCCTTCGTTCGTAGTTCAATCATTAATATTTCTATCAAGTTTGATCTGTTTTTTCGCTTATTTTTTCTTTCCATTGAGTCTTCGTGAAGCCTTATCCCCTTTAACCCCTTTGACTTCAGCTCCATTTCTTTAAACCCCCGACGGCTTAATGCCATTCCTTTAACCTCCTTTGTATCCCGTTCTCTTCTCGCCACATATTTTTTTTTCTTTTCTCCATCTCGGTATCACTATAACCTCCCAGCTTCTCATTGTTATTCTGCCACTGTTCATTTAACACTTGAACTCACCTCACTTCTCTCCCTAATCTTTTAATTGAAATACATCTTACCTCGAAAATCAATGGCAGACTCATTTTTGTTTACGTGTTGCGTCTCTAACATTCTTCAGCATATTTCTCTGCCTTTGTTTCATTGGCGCCGTTAACGCGGACATTTTTTTCTGTTGTGAAGTATCTCTGTGCCGCGTTATAGTTACCTCAATTACGTATACCTCATGAACACCTCGTGGTCTGCATCGCGCGTGTGTATCTCGGTGCAGCCCCTTCACGAGCTCAGTTTCATTGGCACCGTTAAAGGAGACCATTTCGTGAGGTATATTATGTTCCATGCTCTAGTTACCTCACGCACACCTGCCCTACATCACGCGTGCTCATCCTCCCCCAACGCCTTCTCGCCCTGGTTCCATTGGTGCCGTTAACGTAGACCCTTTCGTGAAGCATCTCAGTGCCGTGCCCTAGTTACCACTTGGAGGCAAACGCTCAGCCAGACTGCCATCGATTAGCGTGAGCACGTGAACAGACGGGAAGATGGCACCACAAAAGAGAACCCAGGGCCTATTCTTCTCAGAGGTCTGCTCGCTCTCACGTGTACCTGCCTGTGGAGCCTCGTTAAGGGCCGATCTGGGTCTTGAGGATAATGGTGGAGCTGTGGTGCCTTTGTGGGAGTGCAGCAGTGTGTGGTGGAAGGACTCGGTGGTGTGTGTCCAGCCGCTGCAGAATTGATATGCGGCTAATTTACTTTTAATCGACCCTCCGCTCCCAGCTCCCTCTCGTCCGCGTTATCCATTTCATGGCAAAATATCATGTGTGGCATTTTCCATTTTATATTCCAAGTAGTTTTCGGTTGATATATGCAGCTTCGTTAGTCGATGTACGTTTTTTTTTAATGTTTTGTCGTTGCCATTTTTTTCTAAGAATGTTACTGGGTGTAGTTGTTGTTTTGTTACGACTTTTTTTTTAAGTAAGATCCGTGATAAATTGTTATTGCGTTGTTTGATATTTTTGTCCAGTTAGGTTACTGAATATATACATTTTAAAATTTCTTTTATTTGTTTGTTGTCATTTTATTGTACTGATGTGAATGTTAACAGTAGGATTGATTTATATATTTCCCGCTTTTCTCTGCAAAGTATACATTCACAAAATTTCGCTTATGTTCTATCCACATTGTACTTCAAGATAAAAAGAACAAAAACAAAAAAAAATATATAAACACATAAGGCATTTAGAATTACGAGTATAATTTATTTCCCTCAGTAACCAGTTAATGAAATCAACTGTTAAATATTTTCGGGTGTTTATAGGAGTTTAGTGCTTAAAGCAGACCAATGAGCGTGTTGTGCGGTGAGTGGGGGAGTGGAAGGTGGGGAGAGATAGGCGGAGGGGAGGGGAAGGGTGTATCATGAGCCAGGGTGTGGGAAGTAGTGAGTGGGGGAAGAAGGAATGCCACTTATTACATTTTTTTTTTTATGAAGGTGCAAATTGTTCACGTTAGGAGCTACACCTGAGCTGGAAAAAAAACAACAACATCTATTAATCCCTTCGGTAATTAGGAGGGAAAAATGTATTATGCAGAATGTTCTCTATTTCGCAAGGTGTTATGTGGTGAGTGTTGGCGTCGTGTGGGTTGGGAGGTATAGATCTGTCAGAGGTGAAAGGTTATAAGGCAGTGATGGCATTGGTAGGTCTTTATAACATACCATTGAATGTATACCGTTAAGAAAACCTTTCCCTCCCCGTTTTTTTTCTTTATTTTTTGTTAAAGGGCGTTGAGAAGAATAACTGATTTGAGATAAAGTTTCTAACAAAGCCTTCAGAATTTTGTTTTTCATTATCAGACTATAGACTCTTCACTACCATCATATTTCATCGCAATGGAAACAAAATGAGTATCGTGGATGTTTACAAGTCATTCGCTTCAATTTCAACGCGAAAAAAAAAATGAAAAATCTGTTGCTCGTAATGGAATCGAGAACCTATTTACCTGGGCTGTAAATTAGATGAGCGACAGGTGATGAAAGTCACCTGACGCCACCTGCCTCGAGCTGTACTTGTCCCAGTGGGCCTCCTGTTGACCTGCTCTTACTTCACTACTGCTCTTCCTCTCTGTCTGTCGAGTAAAGTGTCAATTTGTATTACAGTTCTCCTATTTGTGTGAAAGTATCTTTGTTTTACCTGTTAGTCTGATTTTCTCCTACCATATTTCTCTCTCTCTCTCTCTCTCTCTCTCTCTCTCTCTCTCTCTCTCTCTCTCTCTCTCTCTCTCTCTCTCTCTCTCTCTCTCTCTCTCTCTCTCTCTCTCTCTCTCTCTCTCTCTCTCTCTCTCTCTCTCTCTCTCTCTCTCTCTCTCTCACACACACACACACACACACACACACACACACACACACACACACACACACACACACACACACACACACACACACACACACATGTAACATCTATTATCCATCACCCGTAGAAGCATATTATTCATCCGTCTAGCTTGTCTCCTCCTGCACATTACCTGTCATCCCTCCTTCCTTCAGCCCTCCTACGCAACGTACCTCACCCTCCCTTACCTCCTTCGATCCTGCACTGTATACTGCCACCTCCCTTTCAGCCCGTCCTCCCCCACGCGTCCAATTAAGATCAGATATGCATAGTTACCCTCCGGCATCGGGGTCTCGTCATCGACAAGTTAGTAACATTAATCACTGGGACATCATTCACACCGACACGGGTAATTTCGTCGTTGGCTCATTTGTCACATTCGGGGGAGAGAGTGAGACGGCTAGACAGAGAGAGAGAGGGAGAGGATGAGGGTGCCAGTAAGCCGGATGGGAGGTACGGTAGGGTGAGTGGGAGAGGTTTAGAAGGCTAAGGAGTAGTAGTAGTGGCAAGAGGAGGAGAAGGAGGTTTAGGAGTTCACGAGAGAAGTCCTTTACTAACACTGCTAATGGCATCCTGGTCCTCATTGAATATTAAGCGGATTTTGTCGACGGGAAGGCTCTCTGGGTGACCCGGAGATGGGATGTCAGCGGGATTGGGTTTCGATTCTTTTATGTCACTTGTAGAATGACTTTTAAAGGTTTTCTTATTTTTACTCGTTTTTTTGTCATGTTTTTGCTTTTCAACTTTTTCAGTATTTTAAGCTTTGTAATCGACGGTATTGAAAAGTAGATTGTGTCTGATTTTCCTTCTCTATCTTTTTCATATTTCATGTATTTCTTTGAGTCTCCTCTCTCTCTCTCTCTCTCTCTCTCTCTCTCTCTCTCTCTCTCTCTCTCTCTCTCTCTCTCTCTCTCTCTCTCTCTCTCTCTCTCTCTCTCTCTCTCTCTCTCTCTCTCTCTCTCTCTCTCTCTCTCTCTCTCTCTCTCTCTCTCTCTCTCTCTCTCTCTCTCTCTCTCTCTCTCTCTCATCTTGCTCCATCCGGTTCGTATATTTTCCTGGCACTCAATACAGCTCCTTCAGAGGCGGTTCTTTCCAGCTCCGGTTCACATCTCCAGACAAGTAAGTGTCCACCAATGCAGGAGTCCAGAACGTCATCTCTCAATACCAGTTCACTTCCGTCACTCTGTTCGTCCGCACCAGTCGAGTCGATGGAGCGTTGGAGTGAGGGACGTCATCGGCTTTCCGCCCTTCCGTCTTGGGATTTCCTGGCTGGACTGTTTGAGCATTTAATAGATTTTACCTTCCTGAAATATATTACCTCCATTACATCCAGCGACGTGGCCTTGACTTAAGGTTGTATAGCACTGTATTGATTCCCATTGCAGCTCGTCATTACCTACCATTCCCACTAGGCTGGAATTCCCGGGCAGCCAAGCACATCCATCAACCTTTGCGCGTTTGTAGGAATATCAATTTCGCGGTCAGTTTTCGGAGGCATTGTTACCATTCCTGCTGCTTTGCCTCGCCTCGCCTTTATGTGCCCGTCTCATTCTTTGTCTCATCAGCCTTACCATGCGCTCATTTGTTTCATCTATCTATATCCATTTTTCTCTCATTGCTCCGAAGTCTATCGCCTTGCACCTGATTATCTATTAAGCCTTGCATCTTGCCCTGCCTTTCTTTTTCTGCCTATTTATTCATTCATTAGCCACTATCCACTCACTTTTTTTTACGACTCTTTGCACTTTTCATCTCTCTTTTATTTAATACTCAGAATTCTACTCACTAACTCATTTTGATTATCTTGTATTTTTTTTTTATTTCTTGTCCTACCTTTATTTTCGGAGTTTTATGTGTAAACTCGCCTCTATGCAGCTTTTTTGTAATTAAATTCCTTCGTACTTTCTTATCTGCCTCTTGTTTATCTAGTAGTAGCATTCTTTTACACTGTTTCTTCTTACTTTTATCATTGCTATAGTCTGTCATGCCTTATCCATTTCTCCCTTTATATTTCCAGGCTGCCATATCGCTTTGAACCTTCTATCATTTATTTATCAGTTTTTAGTTAGTTTATCTTTCATTTCTTTTCCTCTTTTCCCTTGTTGTCTCTCAGATTTTCTTGCCTTATTCTTTTCTTCTCTTTTACTCCCCTCCCATTCGTCCTCAGTAATATGGACATTCTTTATTGTTACTCCTCACCTTGTCCTTGTCTTTTTCTTTCTGCTTTACATACTACGCATTGCCACTCTCCCTGTTTCTCTTTTGCATTAGCCTCCTTCCTGGTGCCTCTGCCTTCCGTGTCCTGGCTTTCACTCACTCTAAAAAAAACAGGTTAGAATACAACCCTCGCACTTCCACTTGGTACTCCATTAATCTGACACAATTACAAGCGTTACAAGCGTGCCATGTTCTACCTTGACCGACATCAACGCACATTTTTTTAATACAACAGTGGAGTTTGCTTTCCTTTATCTTCCTGGGTCGGAAACGTGAGCAGTTATTGTACTATTTTTTTGTACTTTTTTTCTGTGCTGGACCGGCTACTGAGATAAAGGCTGTTTTGAAACGTTTCTCTTTTTTTTTTATTTAGATCTCACGTTTACACTAAAAAAACACTCATGATTTGGTACTGTGTGTGTGTGTGTGTGTGTGTGTGTGTGTGTGTGTGCGTAGGTAGGTGGGTGGTTTGATGGGTGTGTGCTATCAGTCTATTCGTGAAAGATTTTCTCTCTCTCTCTCTCTCTCTCTCTCTCTCTCTCTCTCTCTCTCTCTCTCTCTCTCTCTCTCTCTCTCTCATACGAAGGTGATTTATGTGCTGCGGCTAAAGTGCATTGTGGTGGAGACTAGAGACGTGACGAAGGAGGGAAATGAGAGAAAATGAAGGCAGAGGGAAGGATGAAATAGAAAAGGAATAACGGTAAAAATAGAAAAAGAGAGCGTGGAGCAGAATAAGAAAAATAAAAAAATGAAAATGAGAGAAAAGTAAAAAAGGAGAAAGAAAGAAAAAACAGCCACATGAGCTATGGCAGAAAGAATATGAGATGGAGAGAGTGACGAGCAGAACAGCACGAACGGAGGGAAAGGAAAAAAATAACGTACGAAAGAGACACACGGAACATATTTTACACTCGCAGTCTCTCACACCTTCCTCCTTCCCTCCTCCCTTTCCCGCTCCCTCATTCCTCCGGGCGGTGAAGCAGGTTCGGTTTTCCCTGCGGGCCGGGGAGAGGAAAAGAAGAAAAAAAATAACAGTTGAACGATGGAGAGAAAGTTTTCCTGTGTTTTTCCACTTGCGTGTCCAATGGAACAGAGGTCTGGGCAAAGCAACACACGTCTTTCCCACCTCACCTGTTTACCTGCGTGGGCTGATTACAGGTAGGTGAGGGACAGGGAAGTAAGAATAATACTAGTAATAAAAAAGTAGATTGACAAGTTAACAGACATATTTCATTCGAGGTGTTGTGTGTTTACTTTTTATCGCCTTTCATGTGTTTTCATCAATGGTGTTTTTGTTTTCACTGTGTCATTTATTTATCTCTCT
>NC_059289.1:12248425-12298425 GCF_017591435.1 Portunus trituberculatus | reverse complement strand
CCGTATAGCTCTGCACTACCATTGCTGTGAACTTTCATGAGTATCTCTCCACTACCCATCAGTAACACCCACGATTTCACTCAGCCACAAAAACATCGCTTGAGAAAAATCTGTCATCGCCTTCATTGCCTAGGGCGGTGAGGGGTAGTGAGGTGAAAGAAATGTACTCTCTCTCTCTCTCTCTCTCTCTCTCTCTCTCTCTCTCTCTCTCTCTCTCTCTCTCTCTCTCTCTCTCTCTCTCTCTCTCTCTCTCTCTCTCTCTCTCTCTCTCTCTCTCTCTCTCTCTCTCTCTCTCTCTCTCTCTCTCTCTCTCTCTCTCTCTCTCTCTCTCTCTCTCTCTCTCTCTTTTCTCCGCTGCCACCGCCCTTTGAAAAAAATAATACCACATTAGATCTGTAGATATAAAGTTTTTTTTTCTTACTCTTTTAGTGCGCACTGTGATGTTCTCCTTTATAGCTCTCTTCTTTCTTCTCGCTCTTCTTCTACTCCTCCTCCTCCTCCTCCTCCTCCTCCTCCTCCTCCTCCTCCTCCTCCTCCTCCTCCTCCTCCTCCTTCTTGTATTCATTTTGTGTATCTTTTTTCCAGCCCTCCACCTTTTATCTCCTTTTCATCTTTTCTTCCTCTTCATCTTATCCTTTTTTTTCATCTCCTATTCCTCCTCCTCCTCCTCCTCCTCCTCCTCCTCCTCCTCCTCCTCCTCCTCCTCCTCCTCCTCCTCCTCCTCCTCCTCCTCCTCCTCCTCCTCCTCCTCCTACTCCCGTTCCACTTAGCACGCTCCTCTCTTTAGTGCTCTCTGACGTGACTGTAAGGGTGAGGTTATTCCTTCCTAAAAATGAAGTATCTCTTTTATGTTCGTGTTTCATATGCAACATCCCGCGTAACGATACCTCGCCGCGTACTCTTCTTGGCCCGCTCCATCTGTTAGGGCTAGTTATTGTTGGTAATGTTGTTGTTGCTGTTGTTATTGTTGTTACTGTATTAGACTTTCTTCCTCTTTCTCCTCTAGTGACGTGGTGGTTTAAAATATCTGTTATTTCTTACTAAACTAAATATTACTAAACAGAACCAGAGATAGATAGATAGATAGATAGATAGAGAAAGAGAAAAAAAATGACTAATATATAATGAATACAACAATAAAAACTTTGAGACTACCACACCGATTCCCCCACAACTAGCTCTTCCTCGATCCAGTTCCACGGTGTTCTTTCCTAAATCCTGTTTTTTTCCACTAAAGCTGCTATTTGCCAGGGTGAAATGCGTTACACAATAAACATGTCTTTTTCTCTTTCGTTTTCTATCCCTTGTGCTTCTTTTTGTTATACTTTACTCGTACGTACGTTGTTTGTTTCATATCGTTACTTTCCCTCTTTGCGTTTGATAGGCTTATCGAAAAGCGTCTCGTAAATATAACAGGTTTAGTGATGTTTGTTTTTTCCTCTTTGTTTTGTGTTCCTCTTTGCTTCTCCTAGTTCTCTTCTTCCTCCTCCTCCTCCTCCTCTTCCTCTTTCTCACATGTACGATATACTTTGCCCTACTTTTCCTCCTCTTTTTTTTTTTATCCCAGCTTTCCATTTCCTCTTCCCGTAGCTTCCCTTTCTCAAGCTTATCCGCCTCCACTTAAGCCTTTGGAGCTCCCTTACTCACCACCTCCTCCGCTTGTAGCTCCATCCTTACCAACTTTCGTAACCCCACCAACACACACCTCTCCTCCTTCCATCTCACTTCTCAGCACCACGTGAAACTCTCCTTCCCACTCTAACATCTTTTAAAAGGTCCTCCCATATTTTTTTCTTGAAGGAACAGATTTTCTTTATCTTTTTTGGCCAGTATCCTTCTTCCTTCCTCTCTCTACCTTCCGACTCAGCCTTCTAGTCATCAAGTAACCCCTCTTTCCCCTCCCACCCACTCCTTTCCCCGCCCCCTTCTTCTCTTAAATCTATGGCTACCTTCCACGCCTTTCCAGTTTCTTTCTTTGGTTACTTTCCTCGTCCTCCGCCCCGCCGCCTCGTCCCGCTTCTATCTCATCGATTTACTCTCACGCGTCTAAGGTTTGCCAAGAGAAGTATCGAGGGACGCCTGTGGGAGGCGTGAAGTGTGTGTGTGTGTGTGTGTGTGTGTGTGTGTGTGTGTGTGTGTGTGTGTTTGTGTGTGCGTGCGGGCAGAGAGAGAGAGAGAGAGAGAGAGAGAGAGAGAGAGAGAGAGAGAGAGATATGAAAAAGAAAGACCTGATAACACCCCACGACAAAGACAAAAACAAATAAAAAATGAATAAGCAGGAGAACTGACTGATTGACTGAGTAACTGACTGGTTGAGAGACAAGCAGACAGACCAGCTGACTGTTTCACCAAGTCGTTTTGTTGGAATTGCATTCAGTTACAATTAAGTTTGAAAGGAAGTTTTGTATTATTTTTTCTAACATGGACAAAATCTCGCTCTTTTCCTTTTCCACGTTTCATCTGTGCTCTATTATCAGCGTGTCTGGATCTTGGCCGTGACAGCCAATACTTGATTGGTTAGTTTCAGCTCCAGTAACTTCAGAAAAGCTTTGGTTGGTTAGTCTTTATATAACTCGTTCCATCACGTTATTGTCACTGACAGCCACGAGACACGATAAACAATCGAGAAGGCATTCTAAAGAAATGCCACAATGACCTTTAACTGATTACATTACACTAACAAATCTTGGGTTTACTGAATCTTACTGTTTTCTTTGCACTGAAGAAAGGAGGATGCTAAATAAGTCTTTGACAAGTGCCAGTTAGAGGCGCGTTTGTTTCTCCTCGCAAATTTGGCTATTTCATGAGACGTCGAGACTAACGTGGTGGACCCAAAGGGGTCTCTTGGGTGCCTGTTTGTGTGGGAATAATTTGGCTGCAGCGTCGTGGGCGTCTTCACAGTGACAGGCGCTGGTGGTCAGTACCCGCGAGCCAGGCTGAGGTGACCATTATCTTCGTCTCAGCCGCGATCGAGGCCTCGTAAGCTGGGATTTATAGGAGCGAAGGGTAATGTTTACGCCGTCCTCACTCAGCCTCGACAGAACCTCTCTCAGCCTGGCCGCCACGCTACCTGTGGCCTTCCTTGTGTTTTCTTAAGAATTTATTTTGTAAATTTCTTGATGTCGACGAGGATTACTTGCTACCATCTGCATGTGGTGGTGGTGGTGATGGTGGGGGTAGCGGTGATGGTGGCGGTGAAAGGGATTGTGGATTGTATATGCATGTCTGATGCGCAATGTGCGAGTACATGTGAAAGGTGCACTGTCCACGTGAAATTAGATTGTGAATAAAACAGATGGAAGGTCTGTCTGTTTTGATGGCGTCATTACTCAACCATTGCGCCATGCTGGATGTTCGCAAAAGACTGAATATGAAAAGGAAGTGCACCTTGGACGCATCTGTACTTTTATATGAAGTCTGGCTGTCTGTCTGTCTGTCTGTATGTATGTATGTGCATTTGTAGATCTGTCTTGCTCGTACATGGACACAAATCACTGTTACGAAATAAAGCAATTGTTAAACAGAAGACTTTCTCTTTTCTCACCAATGAAGGGAAAGTTGCAGGAGGAGGCAACGTTCGCCATCATACACAAAGAACTCACAGCAGCGGTATGAACTAAAGCAGCGGTTTGAGAGTGGACCGTCACCTCCTGCCAACAAGTTGGGAGGAAAAATGCAAGACGAGAAGGAGGAAGGAAACGAAAAGAAGACGAGAGAGAGAGAGAGAGAGAGAGAGAGAGAGAGAGAGAGAGAGAGAAAGTGAGAATAGACCACCACCATCACTACCTCCCTCACGCAGGTATAATCCAGCCTTCCACGGTCACCCTCGCGCCGTTGCACCTGACCAATATAACCCTTGCACCGGTCCTCCCTAAACACGTCGGCGGAACCAAGAAATAGAGGCGAGGGTAATTCGGTTATTAGACTTAAATTGCTGCTGTTCCCCGGATTAATTAGGGTCCATCAACCTCGAGTATTTAATTACTATGCAGTTCATTACCACCATCTGCCATTACCTCCCACCCGTGGCAGTCTCTCTGTACATCGTTTGTCAGTTAATGTTCGTAATTATGGCAACTAGATTTAATAAAGGACATACATAGATGGGATCTGAAGACCAACAGTGTCTGGCTTGTGTTGACAGCGGGGATTGGTCGTTGACGGGGAGAACAGAGAGGAGAAGAGAGGATGAAAGATACGAGGAGATCCTAAGAAACGGAAGAGAAAGGAAAAAGAAAAGATCGTGGAATAAGAGGAAGGGAAGATCAGCATAAAAGAAGGAAGGCGTAGGTGGTCAGATGAGAGAAAGAAGGGCAGAGGGTGAAAGGAAAAGCTAGGAAATAGATGAAAAGAAAGAAGGAAGGTGAAGTTAGGAAAGGAGAGAAAATGTAAAGAATGAGGTGAAGGATGTTTAAAAAAATGGAGGATAGAAGATTAAGGAGTAAAGGAAAGGGAAGATAAATCAGGGAATAAAGAAGAGCTAGAGAGGAAAGGATGAAGGAATGAAGGAAGAAAGGAAGAAAGGAGATTCGAGTAGGAGGGGAATCAGGGACTGAATATCTTGGGAAATGAGGCAAGGGTAGGGTAAGGGGGTTGTGTTACGACCTGGAAGAGGGTGACTAGAGGCAAGTGTCCCCTGAGATTGGGGATTCAGGGGGATGTGTCACTCGACGGAGAGGAAGGGGTCCATAGGGGAGGAAGAAGGAAGATAGTCATAGGGGGAGATAAGATGAATTTATATGGGGAGGAAGGTGGAGAAACATAAGGAAAGGATTGTTTATGGGAGTGAATGGATAGTGTGAACGGGAGGAGTAGGATGACAGGATGACTGTAGGGAAGGATAAAGGAGATCATATGAGGTAGACAAAAAGGAGATAAGAAAAAGGTGTTCAGAGAAGTAAAGGGGTGATTTTAAAGGGAGGAAAAGGAAGGTCGGAAAGAAAAAGAAATAGATAGCCATGTGGAGGAGAAACAAGACACTCATATCAAGAAAGATAATTTGCGTAAAAAATGTGTAGCAACTTTCTGACTAAATCCATAAGCTTTAATGATGCATGAATATAATAGAGTGTGGCTTGCTAAGAGAACACAGCAAACAAATATCAACATACAACTCATAGAACATAAAAAATACATAGAAAATAACATATAAGAAACTGAAAATCATGCAGAAAATACGATCGTAGCTTTGCGTGGCTAAAAAGGTGGACGTTACCTTTAAAGGGTGAATAAAGGGAAGGGGTTACTTGACTAAGCGTGACTAAAGGTGAGATGTTACCTGGTCTGGAAAATTGAGGATTAAAAGGATGTTACTAGAGGAGGTAATGAGGCTGTTTACGTGATGATGAGTGAAAGGCAGTCGTTGCTAAAGGAAAAAGAACCGGTGACTTAAGTATGTTATGGGGGGTGGCTAAAGGGAAAGTGGTTCAAGGGAGAGCGATGCGAGAGTGGGTAAAGGGATAAAGGGAAACTAAGAGGGGTGGGTTACTTAAGGGGAACGGTGGGCAGGTGAGAATGTTACCTGGAATTGCGGGCTTCCTTGCTGTTTAATTGGAGGTGGGAGGACAGGGAGACGAATTGCTGGGAGTTAATAGCACCGCCACCATCACCACCATCCACCACCACCACCACCACCACCACCACCACCATCACCATCCGCATCGTCATTATCTTGTGCTCCACTCGTGTAATTTTCGCGTATTATTTTCACGTACTTTATGCCCCGCCTCGCACGGTCATTAAAAGTTTCCAGGGAAGATGAGAAAGATGGGAGCTCAGGTCGGTGCCTTGAAACTCCTGGACAAAAGAGTTACGGGTACAATTTCCATCAATTTCTATCATAGCCTTCATCACCTTAATACCATCTACTGCCAGTGACGAGTAGTGTAATTCAGCAGACTAGGGAGGATGTAAAGATGCGCTGCTGTTCGTAACCTTTATTAATCCTGGGTAAGTGTTCTGCAGTCCTGAAGCTTTATCAAGTAAGTGTCCTTTCTCGTGATTCCTCCATGTATAATTGTCACAGTAAATCTCTCTCTCTCTCTCTCTCTCTCTCTCTCTCTCTCTCTCTCTCTCTCTCTCTCTCTCTCTCTCTCTCTCTCTTTCTCTCTCTCTAAGCGTCATTGTATCAATTAATAATCTGCCCTTTCACTGGCCCTTTCAACTTCTCCCTCACTTCCACTATTCTCTCCTTCATCTCATCTCCATCTCCAGTTGATCTCTTTTCACCTCCATTCTCCTCTCATCTTCCACCTTCATTAGCTCGATGCTTTTTCCATACCCTATTTACCTTTATCTTCTTTCCCTTCCTTCTCCTCCTCCTCCTCCTCCTCCTCCTCCTCCTCCTCTTCATCATTTTTCTCCTCCTCCTACACTCCTCCCTCCACTCACTCTCCACTTTTTATCACCCTATCTTCACTGCCCCTTAATTCTCATCTCCAATCTTCCCTATCTTTATCCTAAGCATTTTCTTTCTCCTCTTCCACCTACTTATCTTCCTTCTCCTCCTCCTCCTCCTCCTCCTCCTCCTCCTCCTCCTCCTCCTCCTCCTCCTCCTCCTCCTCCTCCTCCTCCTCCTCCTCCTCCTCCTCCTCCTCCTCCTCCTCCTCCTCCTCCTCATTCTCATCCTCCTCATCATCATTTTCATCATCCCTCTTGTCATCGTCCTCCGTTTTCTCCTCCTCCTCCTCCTCCTCCTCCTCCTTTTTCTTCTTCATCTTTACATTCTCTTCCTCATCTTTTTCCTCCTTTTAATTTTAATTTTCACATTCTTCTCTTTCTTCTCCTTTCGCTCCTCAAATTTCCTTTCACCGTTCCTCATAACTCACCTCCCAGTCTTGCTATCCCATACTAGCTACGTTCCTAATCCACCACCACCACCACCACCACCACCACCACCATCATCATCATCTCCTCCTCCTCCTCCTCCTCCTCCTCCTCCTTCTCCTCCCAGCTCTTCCTCCAATCCATCTCCCTTTCAATCACCAGTCATCCTTCTTCACCAAGCCTCACCAGTCACTTAATCTTCCACTCTCACTCACTGCCTTACTCGGCCTTCCTTCCTTGCTTTCCCTTCATCTCCACTTGCCTAGTGTGCCTTCTCTCTTTCACCAGCGCCACTCACCACAGCAGTCATGGCAACAGTCACCGCACTAGTCACCATCATGCCGTGTTATGCTTCCTGTCTTAGGATAACAGACGTGCCATAACAGTAACCCAGGTTCTTCATTATCGTCACTCGAGACCTCTAGTGGGAAGACGGTGAAGCGAAAAGTGAGGAGCAGGAGTGAAGATAGCTTGTGCAAACGAGTGGGAGGGAGCAAAAGTAGGGAATTAGGATGGCTGTTTATGTGCAGATGTTCGTACAGATGAGCATATGTGAGTGAGGTGTGGGTGTAAAAGAGAGAGAGAGAGAGAGAGAGAGAGAGAGAGAGAGAGAGAGAGAGAGAGAGAGAGAGAGAGAGAGAGAGAGAGAGAGAGAGAGAGAGAGAGAGAGAGAGAGAGAGAGAGAGAGAGAGAGAGAGAGAGAGAGAGAGAGA
Organism: Portunus trituberculatus; assembly: GCF_017591435.1. Lineage (NCBI taxonomy): Eukaryota > Metazoa > Arthropoda > Malacostraca > Decapoda > Portunidae > Portunus > Portunus trituberculatus. The sequence goes on along the minus strand of NC_059289.1, from coordinate 12,290,887 downwards.
GAGAGAGAGAGAGAGAGAGAGAGAGAGAGACAGACAGACAGACAGACAGACAGACAGACAGACATACAGAGACAGAGACAGAAAGACAGACTGACAGACAAGCACACGGACTGACAAACAGAGAAGCAGGTATAGATGAACACACAGAGAGAGAGAGAGAGAGAGAGAGAGAGAGAGAGAGAGAGAGAGAGAGAGAGAGAGAGAGAGAGAAATAGGATAAGAGATAGAGATTCAATGCACAGGAATCCCACGGACAGCCATGTATCACCTCAGAAGTAAATTGACCCACTTTCAAGGACCATTACTTCGCCATTAACCATGTAGGTGGGGGTGAGGGGGGAGGATATAGAGGGTGGTGGTGGGGGTCCTTGGTTAATTGGCGAATAAACCTCTTTAGTCAAATCTTTATTAGCCTCCAGCCATTTCCCTCGCTTAGTTGTCTCCTCAGGCCGCCTCGGTAAACCCTTCGCCACGACTCGACTTTCCTCCTCTTGGTTGGTCTCATTAGAGGTTATCATCACGCCGACGTTTACGACTCGCCCACATTAAGTCACTTTCTCTCTCTCTCTCTCTCTCTCTCTCTCTCTCTCTCTCTCTCTCTCTCTCTCTCTCTCTCTCTCTCTCTCTCTCTCTCTCTCTCTCTCTCTCTCTCCAATGAAAATAAGGCTAAGAAAGGGTTCTATAAAAAAGTTAAAATGAGATTTCAGTGAAGGATATTGTGATTACTTCTATTTTGATGAGCAAGGTGATTGATGTAAATTGAAAATAAAGCATGAATGAGTCAGAAATAAAAACGAGAGAAGCAGTAATAGAAGAATATCATTAATTACTTGTACCATTGAGTATTGGTGATGGAAATATAGGTAGAAATGCCTTTAAAAGATTGAAAAAATATAGAATGAATATATAGATAAATATCTGCAAGGCATAATGTTAATTATTTTTTATATTGAAATGTACTGGATGGAATAAAGATGAAATATGAATTTAAATCAGGAACATTAGAACAAATGATTTCCAGCGTCCAGTTGTTCTTGTCATTTATATCAGGCTGATTTCTTTTACGTCAGTTAAGAAATAATTCATTGTTATTTTTCAATTATTCTTCGGAGAGTAAAGTTAGAGCTCTCTCATTACTATTTTGCGTAATTTGTATTTTGCACAATCTTATAAATACGCGTGGGAGAATACCTGCCGCGAGAGACTAATTATGTTTTTGTTTACGCTGTGTTTCCACTTCAGTGTGGCGGCCAACTCTAACATTATTTTTGTACAATTTTCGTTCCGGTAATCCATGGAGGAACTGACTAAATCTGGACCGCTTAGGAATTAATTAACAGGTTGCGTGTGTTTCATGATTAAAATATCTGAGGCCACACCAGCTGGCAGGAAGCTTGCTTGCCTTCCTGTCTTTTTAGCGTTCTCACGGTAGACTCCACTCTATATCCTCGTTAACTGAAGTAAATAATATATCAACTCGTAAACTGAAATTGTTATGAGGATTCGGAAGACTCTTGGTTAATTAATAACAGGTCCATCATTCAATTTTGCCTTCATGTCTTTCACCTGGAAAAATTATATATTCGTATATTATTGGTTATTGAAAATGTAATTATATTTTTAATTAAGCAATTAAACACTCTGATTAACCATAAATCCACAGTATAGTATATATATATATATATATATATATATATATATATATATATATATATATATATATATATATATATATATATATATATATATATATATATATAGATAGATAGATAGATAGATAGATAGATAGAGAGAGAGAGAGAGAGAGAGAGAGAGAGAGAGAGAGAGAGAGAGAGAGAGAGAGAGAGAGAGAGAGAGAGAGAGACGCATTATGGTTCAGTGATGCTGTTTTAGGCTCAGTGCCAGCATGGCTAGAATGAGCGTATCCTGAAACAGGTGAGTTCGTGGCAGAATTGCAACCTTCAATCAAGGCCGTTAAGAGGAGAAAAAGAATGAATAGTAGAATGGTTTCTTTTAAAAATCATTCACTTTAGACTGACAGCGCTAAGCCTTCGCATCAGGAATATTCTTGATGGAATTAATCAATTGAAATATCCGTGACTGATTTGGGAGTGTGGCTGGAGCAAGGTGCGATAATTATGAAAATGCACGGACGACTGATGGGGATTAATCAGGATCAACATATGAGGGGGATTGGAGGGGTATTACGAATTATCAAAACAAATCGTGTTAGCCTAATGGCGCAACGCAAAGGGGAAGTGTTCCATCACACACAACACTGTATCCTGCTGTGTGTGTGTGTGTGTGTGTGTGTGTGTGTGTGTGTGTGTGTGAGTACCTCAGTAATATTAACGTTGAAAAGTCTGAAGAAAATTAATTAGGCGCCTCAGAGTACAATTCCAATTATTATTTTCATGACAATATAGACATTAATATTTGTAGTGGTTATTGTAATATTGTTGACTATGATAGCACCATTAGTAACTGGCCTACTACAATTGTAATAGTGGTGGTTGTAGTAATTATAATGGCGATGATGATGCTAATAGTAGTTATAATGAAGTTTTTAACAATGATGTTAATAGTATTACCAATAGTAATAGCAGCAGCAGCAGCAGTAGTAGTAGTACTACTAGTAGCAGTAGTAGTAGCAGCAGCAGCAGCAGCAGCAGCAGCAGCAGCAGCAGTGTTGTTGCTGATGTTGTTGCTGTTATTATTATCACCGTTGCTGTTACAACAGCAGCAGCAGCAGTAGCAGCAGCAGCAGCAGCAGCAGCAGCAGCAGCAGCAGCAGCAGCAGCAGTAGCAGCAGCAGCAGCAGCAGCAGCAGCAGCAGCAGCAGCAGCAGCAGCAGCAGCAGCAGCAGCAGCAGTAGCAGTAGCAGCAGTAGCAGCAGTAGTAGTAGTAGTAGTAGTAGTAGTAATAGTAAGAGCAACAATATTACTAGTAGTAAAAGTAGTGATAACAGTAATAGTAGAAGTAATACTAGTAGTAAAATAGTAGTAGTTGCAACAATATTTCTAAAAGTATAGTTTATATTCGAGATATAGTTTAGTAAAATAGTTATAATGATGATGATGGTGATATCAGGTAACAATATTGCTAATAATGTGGGTTATATGACTAACACCCGTTGATGGTGATAACTTTGATGACAATGGCAGCAGTAGGGAACAATATTGCTAATAATGTTGATGATGAAACGGCCGGAGTCCATCAAACGCTGCATTGCTCACCTGCATACGAGGGACTTCAAGGCAAAAGTTGTCGATGAAACTCCCCGCCAGGAAAAAAAGTTGAAATTGAATCTAGATAATTAATTAATTTGTCAGAGAGGATTATGAATGAAATATATGAAAGCGTTTTTGGGCAAGGACCGAGTTGGCTGGTTAAGTAATGTGTGTGTGTGTGTGTGTGTGTGTGTGTGTGTGTGTGTGTGTGTGTGTGTGTGTGTGTGTGTGTGTGTGTGTGTGTGTGTTGTGAGAGAGAGAGAGAGAGAGAGAGAGAGAGAGAGAGAGAGAGAGAAGTGAAAGCGATACGTATATATTAAATTTAATATCACACACACACACACACACACACACACACACACACACACACACACACACACACACACACACACACACACACACACACACACACACACACACACACACACACACACACATGGTTTATCGGGGTTGGTTTATAGGGTCACAAAACTATGAATTAATTTTGGAAGCGGATGAATTGTGCTTGCGAAGCCAAATGATGTTTTGTGCTGAATCTCGTGTCATTTTAATTTACAGACTGATGGTGATAGAATTACAAACAAATAAGAAGTATATAAACATATCATTATTTTTTCATTGATATAACCAGCGCATCTCATTACTAGAGAATTATTTTGTTCCTCCTCTTGGATTTTCTTCTTTTTTTCTTTCTTTCTCATTTCCTAGCAACCAAATTGAGGTGTGTATGAGGAGCCTTTTTTCTCTCTCTCTCTCTCTCTCTCTCTCTCTCTCTCTCTCTCTCTCTCTCTCTCTCTCTCTCTCTCTCTCTCTCTCTCTTCTTCTCTACTCTATATCCACCTTCTATGGACATAATCTAAGTAATACTTGAAAAAAAATGAAACACTGAAACACTTTATTATGCTTACAGTGTAGTCTTAATTTTATAGCTTAGGGTAAATCAGTATTTGTAAACAGAGATCCCATCATTAGGGAAGCAAAGACAATACTCTGTGAAATGTTTCGCCATCATCATTGTTTCCCTATTTTTCCTTCTTCTTTTCGCCATTAAACTTCTCTTATTTCTTTCCATAATTTTTGTTATAATTCCTTAAAGTCAACAATGAATAACTGAAAAATAAAGGAAATTATTGCTTATTATAAAGTGGGTATTTTTGTGTCATTAACCCCTTGAGTACCATGCCGCGTTTTCATTTTTATTCTGGTTACTATTTGTTGATTTTATACAGCTTTAGAAACATATAATGGGATTAGAATAGTGAAAGTCCTAGCTAGTCTTCTGACCTCTATAGATCCTCCCTAAAGCAAATAAATCTAATAATACCATATCATATCATATCTATTCTGGTTACTATTTGTCGATTTTATACAGCTTCAGAAACATATGTTGGGATTAGAACAGTAAAGACCATGGGTAGTAATCTTCTGACCTCTATAGATCATACCTAAAGCAAATAAATTTTCTAATAATACACAGAAATCATGGTAAAAATGTGTCCCAGTATTTAAGCGGTAAATATTATAAGATTTGAAATGATAGAAGCTCTCACATTCTCTCTCAGTGTTTATAATGCATATATTCCATACCTTTTTGCTTACTCTTCGTTTCACTTCCCATTTCCCTCAGGTATTACTTCATCCTTTCATTGTCTAAATTCATCATAAAGTTTACTATAGGGAAAACTCCACCCTTGCTTTTATCAACCTCGTGTTTTTGTATTTTCAAGCTGGTACATTCATCTATTTTTTTCCATTCCTTTCTCACTAGATCACTTGCATTTGATATTTATTGCTCTTTATCTTTTATTTCTGTTCGTAAGTTCCTTCAGAACCTCGCCAGGTTTCCATATTCATTCTGGTTTGCATTTGGTGATTTTATATAGCTTCAGAAACATGTAGGGATTAAAACAGTAAAAACTTTGCCCATTAATCTTTTGACCTCCATAGACTCTTCCTAATGCAAGTAAAATCGTCTAATCATGCCTAAAAATCATGGCAAAAATGCGTCTCAGTATTGAAACAGTTAATTCAGACTAATATCCACATTTTACTTAATCTCATATATTTCATCTTATATCCTGAAAAAGTACGTACTTTTTTCTATTCCAAACTTTCTTCTCCTTTTGTCAATCTATTATATTCTTTCTTTATTGTCGTTTCCGTCTCAGTGTTTTCTTCAGAGCGCTGGGAGAATCTACTCACTTGCCTCATCTTTTATTTTTATCCTTCTCTCTCTCGCTCGCTTCCTCCTTCTTTCCCTCCTTCCTTCTGCTAGTCTTGAAGTGGAGAAGGGAATAGAAGGGAAAGAGGACAAGGCAACGGATAAAAAAGATAAGCTGCAAGAGAAAGGTGGAGGTGAATGGCGGAGGAAGAACAAGTGTGGAGGAGAAAGAGAAATAATGCTAGGAAGAGGAGAAGGAGGATGAGAAGAGGACAAGGAGGAGGAGGAGAAGAAGGAGGAAGGGAAGAGGCGGAGGAGGAGGAGGAGGAGGAGGAAGAGGAGGAGGAGGAGGAGGAGGAGGAGGAGGAGGAGGAGGAGGAGGAGGAGGAGGAGAAGGAGAAGGGAGAGGGGTAGGGGAGGAGGAGAAGAAGTTATGAAGTCGGGAGGAGGGAAATATGAAGTGTGAAGACAGAAAGGAGATTGGAAATAAGTATATTGAGAGAAAGAGAAATAAAGAAGAAAAGAAAAAGAAAGATACCAAATATTAGAGAGAGAGAGAGAGAGAGAGAGAGAGAGAGAGAGAGAGAGAGAGAGAGAGAGAGAGAGAGATGGTTTCTTGTTGTGACCTTGAACGGAAATGTTAACGATTACGGTAAACAAACTTGAATCAATATTTAATTTAACTAAGTAAATTAATGAGCCATATAATCACTGCTGTGTGTGTGTGTGTGTGTGTGTGTGTGTGTGTGTGTGTGTGTGTGTGTGATATTCACCACGGTCGTCTGCTGGTCTTTCCCCTACGGAAAGAGCTCAGAGCTCGTAGTGACCGATCATCAGGTGGGCTGAGACCAAGAAAGCGAGGCCACAACCCCTCGAGTTACATCCCGTACCTATTTACAGCTAGGTGAACAAGGGCTACACATTAAGAGGCTTACCCATTTGCCTCGCCGATTTCCGGGACTCGAACCCGACCCTCTCGATTGAGAGTCGAGCGTGCTAACCACTACACTACGCGGTGTGTGTGTGTGTGTGTGTGTGTGTGTGTGTGTGTGTGTGTGTGTGTCTGTGTGTAATTCACCTCGGTCGCCCGCTGGTCACCCAGCCAGTCTTCCCCATTACGGAGCGAGCTCAGAGCTCATAGACTGGTCTTCGGGTAGGACTGAGACCACATCAACACACAACACACGTCGGGAAAGCGAGGCCACAACCCATCGAGTTACATCCCGTACCTATTTACTGCTAGGTGAACAGGGGATACACATTAAGAGGCTTGCCCATTTGCCTCGCCGCTTACCGGGACTCGAACCCGGCCATCTCGATTGTGAGTCGAGCGTGCTAACCACTACACTACGCGTGTGTGTGTGTGTGTGTGTGTGTGTGTGTGTGTGTGTGTGTGTGTGTGTGTGTGTAAATGTGTGTGTATGTGTGTGTGATTTATTTCAGCCTTCTTATTATTCACTCCATAATATCCACACAAATGTTAGATAAATGAGATTCTGGGAACGTTATTGCCAGTCCATGTATTGTATTAAATTTCTACAGCAGTGAAAGAAAATTTTTATGTAATATCAGCAGCAGCAGTACTAGTAGCAGCAGCAGCAGTCGTAATAGTAATAGTAGTAGTAGTAGTAGTAGTAGTAGTAGTAGTTGTTGTTGTTGTTGTTGTTGTTGTAGTATTAGTATTTTTCTTTTTATTGTGCATCTCACATCCAATGTTTGCACTACATCCGATTCCCGTCCTTGTCTTACCCCTTGCTTCTCCCTATGCCCTTCTCCTTGCGGCCTTACAATTTTTCCCGTCATAACTTCCTTTACCATACCTTCACTTTCCAAACGCATTTATATTCATTTGCCTCCTGTCCTTCCTGGCTTACTTGGCTCTCGGCAATAGTCTGCTCTTTTTGGTTTTGTGAATTTTTCTTGTTAAGTAATTCCTATGTTGAAAGTTTACATGAAATCATTTATGTATCGATTTTTTTTATTCCTTTTCCCCTAACGCTAAGGAATGCAACATAGAAATCAAAGATAAATAGGAAACAATATGTCGAAATTTACATTGCAATATTTTTTTTCAGGTATGTCGTGAAGCAGTTCTTTTGAAAGATGAAAGGAGACAGACAGTGAGTACATGAAATACTAGTGGTGGTCGGTGAGTGGTATGTAAATGTAGTTTCTGCAGTGTTCTGATGACAGGCTAGAAGTAGAGTAAGTGTGAGTAGAAAGTGCTGTGGAGTGAGCCGAGCACGGTACCGTGGAGAGAGAGAGAGAGAGAGAGAGAGAGAGAGAGAGAGAGAGAAAGAAGAAGAATGTCTATGAGCACTACATTCCTAAGTATTGTGGCGACGCTTCTCCCACAGACGAGTAAACAGACTTCATTCCCAGGTGGCGGCGATCCTTAATGAAGTCTGTTTCAAGAATGGTTTGAAGAAAATTCAGCAAACGGAAAAGAACGCACAACTTATATAAGTTATTCAACAAGAGTTGATGAACATGAAATTCTCATCTAGTATTTTGAGAGGAGAGCAGCCCAAGGACGCTCTCTGGAGAGTACATAGAGGGGTTAGTTATGAAACACGGAAATATACTGGCTCCCTGAAAGCTTGCGTTTGTTTATTGAACAAAATAAAAGGGAGTATCCAAATTTATGTTATTCGCCGAACAACTTTAATAATCAATTACACTTCTTCCCTCCACATGAAAACTGTAAAGCTAATTTCTTAACTTTTTATGTCTGAAATGTTATGGAAACGTATATTCACGACCTTCTTGTAAAAAACGTCGTATAATTGTAAAAAGGAAACAAGTGGAAAAAAACAGCAGATATGGGAGGCAATTGTACTAAAATACGTGAGGATGCGTTATTTTTTTTATTTCAACTTCTCTTTGTTTTGCGCCAGTGACTGCTGCTTTGGTATTGACAGCTTACTGGATACCTCAAGGACATATTGAAATCACTGGTTTAAAACATGCACATCTTAGTGTTTGACATTTTCGTGTGTGTGTGTGTGTGTGTGTGTGTGTGTGTGTGTGTGTGTGAGTGCGTCCGCGCGTGTCTTCATTATATATGAATTATTGAGAGCATTGATTTCTGTCAGCTGAACAAAACGTTGATAACTGTCCCGACTAACGTTCTATGCAATATCAAAAACGTTTCAGAGAGAGAGAGAGAGAGAGAGAGAGAGAGAGAGAGAGAGAGAGAGAGAGAGAGAGAGAGAGAAACATATACCAACCACTGACCGAAACTTAATATCACTAGAAGAATGGAATGTCACGCAAAGAATCGACTAAGGGGAACGTAGTCATCCAATGAACACCTCACGAGGAGCTTCATTGTAGTGACTGGCCGGGAGGAGGAAAGGGGAGGAAGTATTACGAACAATAACACGTCGAGGGGAGAATAAACCACGTAAACTGTCTCGTTGGTGGAGAACATGAGAGGAGTTACGAGATGCTCTCTCTCTCTCCCTCTCTCTCTCTCTCTCTCTCTCTCTCTCTCTCTCTCTCTCTCTCTCTCTCTCATCTCGTGTTCATGTTCGTCATTCTGATTTTTCCTCCTGTTCTTTTTTTACTTTATTCTGATCCCACGCTCTTCTCGTCTTTCTGATGCTGCTGGTGCTACTGGTTACCCTCCTCCTCCTCCTTCTTCTCCTCCTCCTCCTCCTCCTCCTCCTCCATCCTCTGTAGCTGCTCCTCCTCCTTCCCTACTACCTGGTCTTCGTCGTCCTCTCCCTCAACTGGCACCACATCCGCGCCATAACCGGGCCGGAGGGTGCCTCTCAGCCATGTAAAGTAGCTGTGCAGACTTTCCTCGGCAGTAACTACCTCGTGCTGCTTTGATGTCGTCCCCTTGATGGCTCACACCGATGCACACACGAACCCCCGCTTCAGCAGCACAGTGGCACGCTTCCTTAGAATCACCAGTATTGGATAAAAAGGAGAAATGTCATCTTTCATAGGCAATAAAATGCAAAGTAAAGCAAAGATTTTGGTCTGTAATAAAATTCGTGTCATACTTTACCACTGACTGTCGTTGGATTTGAAGTAAAAAAAAGAGACAAATGGCCACTAGAAGGTAAAAAACAGATGGAGTTGATTGCTGAAAATATATGATGAAGGGTGTCCTTTTCCTTGAAATAATTTCCAGCACGGGAACTTGTAAATTAAGAAAAGAAAAATACTTAATCCTTGTAGCACCGAATAAAACATCAGCGCAAAACTCTGAGATAAATAAAATTCTCTCAAAAATGTTTTCAAAGTTTCTGCAATTTGCACATAAAAAGATAGATGAATATGTGAAGTGAAATATCACAATTTTAGTCAAGGAATGAACACCCACACCCACACACACACACACACACACACACACACACACACACACACACACACACACACACACACACACACACACACACCATTCATTCTTTTCTATACTTCCTTTATATTTCCCCTTTTATGCTTATGGTGCACAAACAGCTGAGATGAATCTGTAGAGGCTAAGCCACAGAAGTAAACGAGAAAGTAACAAAGGCATTATAAGAAGAGTGCTCGAGAGAGAGAGAGAGAGAGAGAGAGAGAGAGAGAGAGAGAGAGAGAGAGAGAGAGAGAGAGAGAGGGTGGGGGTGCATACCTTGAAACAACCCCGGAAAACACGCTCGTTAGTGGTGTAAACAAACTTAATCGCTAGTGGCCTACTATCCTTCCTGCTTAGGCTCGTCTCCTCCCTTCCTCCTCACTCCTACCTCACCGGCCTATCGTGAAAGGAGAGGCCGGGAGGAGGACTATTTACCGTAAGCACAAAACATTTAGCCTGCCGCACTTAAAACCTCCACGATCTTTTTTTCCCTTTCTTTCCTTAGGTGATGGGAAGATAAAAAAAAAGAAAGAACAGGAAAAGGAAGAAGAGAAGGAGTAGGAGGAGGATGGGGAGGAGGAAGAGGAGATAGGAAAGCTTACCTGTGCTTATCTGTGTGATGGGTAAGGTGTTGCAAAATGAAGATAGAGAGTACGGTAGGATGCTGTTTATGGCTAATTTATGTCTGCAATTATCCACACAGGTATTTAGGAGAGATAATGAGTTTTGCACCTGAGTCATTAAGGTTTTTAGGCTGCCTTGCTCTCTCTCTCTCTCTCTCTCTCTCTCTCTCTCTCTCTCTCTCTCTCTCTCTCTCTCTCTCTCTCTCTCTCTCTCTCTCTCTCTCTCTCTCTCTGAAGCCACAGTATTCCTTCATCCTTCCTGCTTTGGCTTTCTCGTTCCCGCTTGGCCTCTCTCGCCAGATATAAACAAAGATAAGATAGCGGCGCTCTAAGGAAGGCGGCGGTGGAGGAGATGGAGCTTAGGAATGGAAAGTGCGGCGAGATAGAAGCTGGTGCGCGAGAGAATATAAAGAGAGATGAAAAGATGAAAGAAACATAGGTAGAACAATATAAAAAAAGAATGAAAATAACACCGGGTAGGTGTGCAGAAATTTATTTATAGCAAAATACAGCGTGGTACACACTACTGGGCGAATTATTAGTGGAATACATATCATTCTTTATATAAATATTTGGAATTTATGTCCTTTGATATTAGAACTGTGCGTTGAAATTTATTAATGTAAACAAGAATATATTTGACTATAAAACAGCTGGATTTACGGATACAATGAAAAATGGTGTTAATGCTACAAAAATTAAGTGTAATATGTTGTGAATGTAATTATTTAGGGCTTTATATGTCCAAAATAGTTAAGAAGCGGAAAATCAAATTCCTGGCTACATAAAAAAAAAAAAATGAACAGTAATGGGTCACTGTAATTGTTTTCACGAGTTATGCAAAAAGATAAATGATAAAACCCACCGCTCAGTTTCAAATAACATAAATACGCCGAATTGATGGCCTATAAAACAGATTGAATAACACACTAATCAATAAGGAAATATGGACTCACAAATAACAAACAACTAGGCATAAAAAAAACACGAAAAGGAAATGGTTAGACAGAAAGAACACTGAAAATTATATAACAATTCAGCTCTTCAATTCAACACGTTACAAGGAAATGAATGAATAATAACAAAAAATAAATCAGTTTCCTAAGACTTAAACAAAATGGAGAAGGAAACAACACCACACCAGCTCTATGGATTCTCAGACCAACCCCTTGAAATACTGCTAACCCTCTTGGCGTGTGTGTGTGTGTGTGTGTGTGTGTGTGTGTGGCGTGACGGAGGCCCATCACTCACGGCTAATTATGATTTTTAAGCTGCGATGCGTCTCGATAGCTGGTCTTCGCTTATTTTTTGTTCATCCATCACGGTATTATCAATTTTCCGCAGTGCAGCACGCGTAGTAGCTCAAGTAACAGTAGTAGTGCCAGTAATAGTAGTAGTAATAGTAGTAGTAGTAGCAGCAGTAGCAATAGGAGCAGTAGTAGTAATAATAGTAAGATCAGCACTGGTCGTATAAATAGAAGTAGGTGAGGTCATTCATAAAAACAAAGAAATATATTTTTCCTGAACATTTAATAACTATTCCCGCACAGCTGTTCCTTCTCTAAAAGGCAGTGTGTTTCTTGATAAATATGTACCGTAGCGAAATGAGGTTAAATGAAACAGGCGATCTTTTTCTCTACATCGTTAAATGAAACTTCCAGACTGACTAAGACACCACATAGACTGGGAGTGTGAATTACAGAGCAAGATAGTGAAGAGAAATGAAACAAAGAGAAGAGGAAGGAGAGAGAAAAAGAGAAGGTGGAAAGAAAATGAGAGAACAAGGAAAAGAAATTGGAAAAGGAAATGATGATAGAGGAACTATGATAAGGAATAAGTTGAGTGAATGAGTGTGTGTGTGTGTGTGTGTGTGTGTGTGTGTGTGTGTGTGTGTGTGTGTGTGTGTGTGTGTGTGTGTGTGTGTGTGTGATTACCTAATTAAGTGACGAAAAACATGATTACAGTCCCGAGAGTGATCGTCAAAGAGGCTGGTAAATGTCTTAGCACTAATCTAATAGACTGCAAGGTAATAAGGACACACTCTCTCTCTCTCTCTCTCTCTCTCTCTCTCTCTCTCTCTCTCTCTCTCTCTCTCTCTCTCTCTCTCTCCGTCTAAATCAACACTCACAACCATCACCTTCAAGCTCCAAGAATAGAATAACAACAGAACAGTGTGAAATGTGCTGGAGAAGAACATGAGGGAAGACTGAGCATTCCGTGTTGTTGAAGACCAGTATTGTTGTCTTTCTTGGTAAACAAAGTCTTGTAAGGAGATGAAAATTGTTTTATACTCGCAAAAAAAGAGCCGCCTCACGTGCTGTACAAAACACTTTAATGTTTTTAAGAAGATATAAGTATGAGGAAAGCTGCAAGATACTTCAACCTTTTCAGTACCATGTGGCGTTTTCATATTCACTCTACTTACTATTTGGCGATTTTAAGCAGTTTCAGAATCTCATGTTGGTGATTAAAATAGTGAAAACCCTGGCTATTAATCTTTTGACCTCTATAGACCTTTCTTAATGCAAAGTGAAATCGTCTAATTATACCCAAAAAATCAAGGTAAAAATGCGTCCCAGTACTGAACCAGTTAAGTAAGCCCTACACGTGCCAGTCCATGCATGAACATACCTGCCTATTTCTATCTATCATCCTTGTCCATATATTTGTCTTATTTTGCTTTAAAGCTTTCTATTGATTTATTACTAACATCCTGACTAATGAGACTGTCACATTCATCAACCGCTAAATTAGAGAAACACTTTTTGTCTCATTTTCTTCCTTAAATTTAAATATTTCAATCTTGAACCCATTATTTCTAGTTATGTGCTGTCTATTGATTCTAAGAACTTTGTTTATGATTCCTTTGTTATAACCACTATCTCTTTATCAAGTCCCATCTAAACCTATGTCGTACAGTGATCCTTGAAACCACAGAGTTGACGAGCTAGAAGCAGGTAGAAAAAAAACGGCAAAATGCAGATTCAAACTATATATATATCTAATTCCAACATGAAATCAAAGACAAGAGAGAATATTGTTTACACACACAGACATTCACACACACACACACACACACACACACACACACACACACACACACACACACACACACACACACACACACACACACACACACACACACACACACACACACACACACACACACACACACACACACACACACACACACACACACACACACACACACACACACACAAAGAGAGAGAGAGAGAGAGAGAGAGAGAGAGAGAGAGAGAGAGAGAGACCGCACTCTGCCGACAGTGATTTAGTATAAGATTGACTAAGGTTTGTAGTTCTTTTTTTGAAAGTCTTTCCTGACACACTTTAATGGTATTGCATCTTTAACTCAATCCTGAACATTCTTACTTGCTGAGATCCAAAGGCTTTACATGAGTAACGGAGCAGAGTACATAAATAACAAGGTGTAGATTTAATTAAGCAAGACTAAGAGGAGAGTGCGACATATCCCCCATGAAATAAAAATACACTTGAAGATGTAAATAGTCAGCAATTTCTGTAACGATATCAATACAATGACTTGCATTTACTTTTAATTGAATATTCCAGGAAAAGGCTCGAGAGAGTTTTAATAAATACTTGTTAGGATAAGTGGAAGAGTGTGACTGTCTTTTCTCGCACATCTTTCTTCGTGAGTGATAATGTCTGGTATATTTAAAGCCCCTCATTCTGAAACACTTTCGCTTTGCTTCTACACCTCATATAGAAGGCTTTAATTTTAGTTTTCAAGAGTGTTATCGTGATGCTAACGGTAAAGTAACAGAATTTCTTTACTTTATCAAAAAGGTAAATAGTCGTGGTGAGAAAGAAAAGGCGTTTAATAAGATATGGACAATACAAAGAAGGAAACTGATAATTGAGTGCCGGTGAGAGAGTACATATGGAGACTCAATCTTTAAATAAAAAAGGAACTATTATTTTTTTTAAGCTGATGTGTATATAAAAATCGCATTTATCCTGAAAAAATACTAAAGTTAATGAAGTCTTGTAAGCGTCATTGATTCACTTCTTGAAAATCAGACAAAACAGACAAGGATAGTAAAATTAGTAGTGTTTGACTGAAATTAAGTTTAACGTAGTGTCACAAGAGTCATAGAAACTGATAGACATGGTAATGATTAACAAACTGAGGATGCGTCTGGTGAAGAGATGGATAGATATTTGTGATCATATTTACATTCTACAATGCATATAGGACTGAATATTGAACTAATGTTATGAATGTATAAAGCACTTTGCTATGTAGATCGGAAGATATCATGACATTAAAATCAGACTATCTTGTTCTCTATTATTACCGGGACGTGGAATTCGAGAGAGAGGACAAGAGGAGGATCAATGATAATTTTGCATTACCTACACAATGTCCCTGTTTTGCAACGCAGTGGCATTATTCTTGCTGCCTCGTCCTCCTAAAGGCCTGGAATATTTTATTTACATTTGCATTCTAGACAGTGACCTGTTGATCTGGGTGGCCTTGAGCTGCATACACACGGTTCCTGACACACCCATGTAATTAGATTAACAATGCAGCGGCGTTCCCTTTCTTCGGCTAACACAATGGTAATGTCTCGACGATCTACGCCACCCTTTGTTCACCTCTCCACTCTCTTGGCTGCGTCATTGTAACGGTGGATGTTAACGTTCCATCCTATGCGTTACGGTGCCTCGCCTACTCGTCCTGATCCTATGTTCTCGTTCTCCTTATTTTTCATTTCTATTGTTTGTTCTTTCCCCTTTCTGCTTCCGGGTTCTTTGTTTTCCCTTCCTGCTGTTGCCTCCGTGTTCTCATTCCTCTCTCTCTTATGTTCCCTTACTGCTTTATCCTTCCTACCTTCCACTTTACTTCCCGTTCTTCGTCCTTTCTTCTCATTTGTTCTCTCACTCTTTTAGTCACTCACACACACACACACACACACACACACACACACACACACACACACACACACACACACACACAGTCACATTTAATCTGGTGGAGAGGTTGCACAATATTCTTCGTTGCTCTTCCTTCTCATTTTGTTCCGATTGGCCGCCCTTCCTTCAGCCTCCGCCAATCATGTCCCGTCGCCGAGACGCACTCACTGACAGACAAACAGAGAAACGGACTCGCAGAAAACAATTGCCAGGGCGTCGAGTAAAGTAATCAATGACGGGTTAGCTGATCTCCCCCCAGCCAATCAGCACGCGCCTCTGGTTCCCCCTCGACGGCGTAACTGGCCAATTATAGAGCAGGACAATCCACCCAAGAAGCTTACTGTCACTTCCCCTCTTGAGTGACGGCCTTGAAAGTCCAGATAATCCGAAGGAAGAGGAAAAAAAGAGCTTAAATCTTCACCTTCAGAAGGATAAGAATTTATCGTGATTACAAGAAGACTCAGGTTGCTCTAAGCTCTGCGTTGGATGAAAGAGAACAACTTAATTTTTTCATCCCCGCTTCAGAAGTCTGCGTCCCTTGCCTGGCACACGATGGTGGAAGAGAACTCCACTAACCCCATAAACATGAAGACTTAAGCCATCAGCTGAACATTATTTTTTCGCTTTGCCTCCTCCCTGTGACCCTGTCCGGTTGACACAGACGTGCTGTGTCTGATATGTGGCGGAGGTCCCAAAGGAGCTGCTGATGACGGAGGAGGACGCGAGGAACCCCCATTGAGAACTGTGCGTTCCTTTCCGTCCCTGCGGCTTTACTCGGTGCCTCCTGGGACGATAAATGCTGCGCCTTCAGGAGAGCTGGTGGGAGTCAGTCAGGGAGTCTTCATCACCGTGGGAGAAGGAGGGAGAGAGGCTCTCCGGGGATGGGATCATGGATGAAGAAGAGCTTATGGAATGGAGTCCCGGGAAGCCCTTGGGGAGAGATACTGCTACTTGCTGGAGGAAGGGAGGAGGAAAAATGGAAGAAAGAAGGGAGTCTCCTCGGAAAGAAGGAGGATGGTGGAAAGAAAGCGACAAATAAAGAAAACTCCTGAAGAAAAATGTTGATACGAGAAGGTAACCAGTAAGATTTTTATGAAGGATTGCTTTATTTACGCATATAAACAGAAAAGAAAAATATGTTAAGCTTGTCCTTACATCTATATCGTGTCAAGGTACACATTCCTTGCAACGAGTCGCACGTCACGTAGATATCTTAGGAATGTAACAAATTGCACTCCTTCGACTTTAGAAAGCGCGTAAACACCTCTCCAGCAGCAAGCAATATCAATGCACATCGCTTTGACAATTAGGGCGTTCTCGGTGCTGGCAAAAAAAGAAGTGTGTCAATCTGTGCTGTGGTGTGTGAAAGGAAAGGACTTAAAGGTTTCATCTTGGTGATTGGTCAGGCCGGTCATGGTCGCTAAGGTGAGTGATTAGACCTGATTCACGCTCCTTAGAGACGAAGCAATCACCCTCAAAGGACTGTTTATTGCCCGGACCAGATACCTGCAGCAGACACGTCAGCCGACCACACACACACACACACACACACACACACACACACACACACACACACACACACACACACACACACACACACACACACACACACACACACACACACACACACACACACACACACACGCTTACAACAAGCACGGCGTCTGGCTCGTGCTTCCTCTCGTCTCTCCTTCAAACGTTACGTCAACAGAAGACTCACAAAAGCCTCGACGTGTTTGCCGCAAGCGTTGTGTTGGACGCCCGTGTGTTTGTGTGCATGTCTGAGTGTGTGTGTGTGTGTGTGTGTGTGTGTGTGTGTGTGTGTGTGTGTGTGTAATCTCTCGGCATGTACAACTCAGAGAAACAAACATCAAGAAACAAGAAAGGCATTTGAATTTGTGGAGGTCTACATAGTGTTTTACACACACACACACACACACACACACACACACACACACACACACACACACACACACACACACACACACACACACACACACACACACACACACACACACACACACACACACACAAATAAAGTCACTCTGTAATTCCAAAGTGGGTTTTATTCCTGTTGTCTTTCCTGACACTGAACACAACCCTTAGCTTTTTTTTATTCTGTGTGTTTTGTGTATTTTTTATGGACTCACCTTTTCTATTCTTTTATATCTGCTTACGTCTGAGTGGGTACATTATTGAGAGAGAGAGAGAGAGAGAGAGAGAGAGAGAGAGAGAGAGAGAGAGAGAGAGAGAGAGTTGCAGCATCAAGAAAAGTTATGGAGAAAAAAGAGAAAAACAACAACAAAAACTGTGTAACTAATTCACACTAAATAATCATGTAGAGTGGTTTTTTATGTTCTCTAAATTCCAAGGTGAATAAACCAAATGCAAATGAAAAGTCAAAGTGAAACAATAAACAAAAAAGAGAAAGAAAAAAAACTTCCAGTATATGATGAAAGACAGAGAGAGAGAGAGAGAGAGAGAGAGAGAGAGAGAGAGAGAGAGAGAGAGAGAGAGGGGAAGAAAGAAAGCGTGTTTTTACTTTTCCCAATGATGTTTAATATTTAAGTAGGTTCTATTCACCCTAATTGAAACTTCCTACTGCAATACCTGCCAAGAAACGATGGTAATTTACATACGGGAATAACTTGAGGCATAATATATGATTCAATTTTTTCCTTTCTCTTTTTATCCTTTTGTGGACAGCAATGTTAAACTCTGGAACTCCTTGCCTGCTTCCGTATTCCCGTCTTCCTACGACTTGACTTCTTTTATGAGGGAGGTATCGAGACATTTGTTCCTTAATTTTTGGCTAACTCTTTACTTTTCTTTTTTTTTCCTTTTTTTAATAGTTTTTTTGCTCTTGGCTGGCTTTTCTCCCTCATTAAAAACAAAAGTAATAATAATAAAGTTGATTGTACCCACTACATCTCCCTGGCCACGGTGTTCATCCTTGTCTCTCGTGAATGTTCGTCACGGCAGGCACAGCCACCGTAACCTTCACGTTTACACAATTTACCTTCCTCAAGCATCCCAAGGCTCCCATTTATCAGCTGACTCGAAGCATGACCTGTTGGGGGATCTGTGCACTCACTCTTCTAACCTGGAGTTGAACCAAGGCCCGTTGATTTTGTAGTTATACGCGATACCCTCTGCTTTTTGGAAACGAGTGAAGTGAAGGTAAAATAATGGATGAATGAATAAGTAAAATAAATAAAGTCCATTGTTTTGTACAGGGCTTTTTCTTCTTCATTTTCTTTATTGTACTTTATTATTAGTTTTCTTTTTACAGACTGTTGCTCTGCTAATCTTTTTTCTTTCAGTTGGACTGCGTCACTATTCAGCAACTTGTAGTTTTTTTTTTTTTTTGTCATATTTTCAATCAATCACGTTTTTCACATTTTCCATATTTTTCTTTCTCGATTTCTTTTCTTTCTTTTTAGTGTAAGAGAGAAAACTGGCCAAGGGCAACAGAAAGAGGTCCACTTAGTTGACAGTTCCCGTGCAGGTCCGACAGTCTTAGCCAAAAGAAAGGGATAAATGTCTTGGATCCTTCCTCTTAAATGAGCTTAGGTCATAGGAAGATGGAAATTCAGAAGCAGGTAGGGAGATCCAAAGTTTACCATAGAAAGGTATGAATGATGGAGAGTACTGATTAACTCTTGCATTAGAGAGGTGGACAGAATAATGGTGAGAGGAAAAAGGAAGTCTTGTACAGCGAGGCCGCAGAAGAGCAGTTGCCATGAAAATAGCATAAGAAAAGAGTAAGAGATGCAACATTGCGGCGGTGAAATTATCTAATCATATATGTTTTTTTATTATCTAATTATTATTCACTACTCATAATACTTGTGTTTTTTTTTATTTATTTTTTTATTTAGATTATTTAGGTTTTTTATGTTTTAATTAACGTCATCTGTCATGTGTTTCTCTTTTTTTTTAATTTCTTCTATTTTCTTTTTCTCACGTGTACAACACAAACAACTTTTCAACATAAGATTTCAGAACGCATTAATGGTCCTTTTCTTCACAGATAATTAATGTCATGCGTCTTTCACGGTGTTTCTCGCACCGCTGCCTGTGTCTTCCCCCTCCCGCAGCTCCAGACGGCCCGCCCTTCCTCTATACCGTAGACGCCAAACAATTTCGAAGTGAATACTCCGCCCCCGGAACTTGCCTATTAACTCATGAATGCAATTAGTGTTGGTGTAATTAGTATAATGCCGTTTATTTAATTGCTTTCTGGTAGAAAACACGAGGGAGTAATAAATAATGTTAATTTTATTGTGTATTTCATTATTATGCATAGTGGAGTATGAAAAAAATAAAACTTGATCAACACAAAGCAGAAAGGTTTGCTTATTTATTTGTTATAAGCATTTGTGTGATTTAAATGCTGTTTAAACTCAGATAGGCGTAATGTCATTATGTAATGTAATATAAAGCCGATTTTGGCTGCATTACGAAACATAAACCAAACTACAAATATGAAGATAAATAAGTGATGCCTTTGTTTGAAATTGAACGAATTTGAATAGATAAAGCTTTAATAGAATTTTCGAAATGTTGCGATGCTAGTTGGTAACACAAAGAGCCGTGGGATAAAAATAATGTGACGTGTTGAAATATTATTGATAAAAAACCCACAACATCCTGACCGCCATATTACTCCACATGAGAGAGATTGATGAATAATGTGAACCATGTTTTTCGTTGTTTCTGATTGCTCTCCTTCACCTGCTGCACTCGTTACCTGCTCCCGGCGGACCGACAGGTGTGGCCCAGTAATTAACGCTGACAAAGGTGGGGGACACAGCCTTGCCGTGGGTCACCTCCACAAATAAATAATGGGATAATTACAGCAGCGGTGACGGGTAGGTGAAGGAAGAAAACGAAGATTGGCACGCCATGTTATCTCTAATGAGTTACTTCTTTGGGTCCGTGTGTATACTTAATAAAGTGTGAATGTGAGAGCATGCTAAAGAAAAGATTTAATCCCTTCCAAAGCTAGCTGTTTAGAAATAAGCAGAAACAGAGTAATATAGCAAATAAATGGCGTGAAGCAGGATAAAGGAAAGAGATGAAAATAAGAGGTGTGGATATGGTGATAGTGGTGATGCAGGTTTTCACGGAAGCGATGAGTTCGATGAGAGTGAGAGAGAGGGAAGCCCCATCAGCCCATCTCCCCTCACACCTCCCCCTCCCTGCATTCTGACACTTGAGTGACATTGGTAATCTCAGAGGCGCTCGGGACGAGGGAGAGAGAAGACAGCTGCGGGAAGAGGGAAAATGAAAGACGGCCAAGATATGATTTGAGATTAGCGAAACAGAAATATGATTTATACTACGAACGTGATGTTGAGAGACGATGAATTGCAGTTTGTAGAAAATGTAGTATAGTTACTCATACTTGATGTATTTACACAAGGCCAATAGGTTGTGAATATGTGGAAACGTTAAAGGCATTTCCTATGTATGTATGTACTTCCTCCCAACATCCTCCCCCAGTCTCTCTCTCTCTCTCTCTCTCTCTCTCTCTCTCTCTCTCTCTCTCTCTCTCTCTCTCTCTCTCTCTCTCTCATATCAAATATCTATATATCTATCTACATATATATATATATATATATATATATATATATATATATATATATATATATATATATATATATATATATATATATATATATATATATATATATATATATATATATATATATATATATATATATATATATATATATATATATATATATATATATATATATATATATATATATATATATATATATATATATATATATATCGTTATCTAAAAGAAATGCATATCATGAAAGGTAGTGCTATGTAAATAGGTAAATAGGTCAAAACTAGATAGAGAAAAGTCAGGATCTTAGGTGATGACATCTTGAAGTCAGTTAGTGGAGGAAGGACAAGATTGGCACTCGGCTCACCCAACCCTGCCTTGGGGACATAATGACGAGAGGGGACGCAGGGTCAGGCACCACATCATCATTAACCTCCACTTCTCCCCTCATCACGCGGGTGGGCATCGCTCATCCTCACACTAATCCAGCCCAGCAAGCTACTCGTCGATCCACCAGAAGGAAAGGCACACATTATTTTTTGCTCTAATTGGATATCCTCGGCTGGTGTAATTATCTCATAAATTGGCCGTAATCACGTCATCAGCGGAGATAAAAGGACAGGGAGAGACGCCGGCACGTGGGTCGCAGGTTCCGGGGCTTCGCGGGGTCGCTATTGACTTGTTTGTAAGAGTATTGGCGCGCTGGATCGAACACCATGACTCTATTACTTGTTTGGTTCAAATGCCACGAAACTATCACTGGCCAGGATCGAATTGCATTACTCTACCAGTTATTATGATCGAGAACCGCTAAACACTTACATTTTCCTTACTAACTCTAATATTAAGTTTTCTTTTTTTTTTTCCACATGCAGTTATTTTCTGTGCCATTACCTCTTCCTCCATCTCCACCTCCACCACCACCACTACCACCCGCACTTCCAGTCTGTGATAAGTAGAAATGTGCTTCGAGTATCACGGCCCTGTCATCGCCACCGCCTCACCGCCGTCGCCTCTAACGCTACCCTGTGTCCATTACTGGGAATCACATGTTGTATTGAGTGTTTCGTGCATGTTCGTCCACATCGATGGCTTTCACACACACACACACACACACACACACACACACACACACACACGTTTTCTTACACATACACATCTTCTCTTCATTTTACTTGCATACTGTTAGACATTCTCATATACACCCTGGTCCATTTTACCATCACGCACTCTCTGGTCGTTTGTACTTTCACACGCACATTAATTAAGGCAGACTATCGCGTGTGTGACGAATAGGATCCTGGAACACTGGAACATTTTCACCAATACTATATTCATTCATTCATGCTCCTTGCCTTGTCTCTTCTTTTTCACCTTTCACCTCCACACCTCGACTTCCTTCCTTCTGTTCTATTGCTTCATAGGTCAGCTAGCCTTTATATCTCGAAATGACGCGCGTTTTACTCATTAATCATTCAATAATCAAAAGTGCCTCACGTGAAACCCTATTAATCATTTAATAATTACCTCATCCACATGATAATACATATAAAGGATTTAGAGTAGCTATCGCTGGCAAAATCCTAATGAGAAGAACTAGGCAATTAGATACATGTTGGGTGTAATTATTGCGCCATATTACAGAGTCGTCTTTCTTTTCTTTCTCCTCCTCCTCCTCCTCATCCTCCTCATCATCGTTACTGGTTCGTGTGTGTGCGTGTTCGTGTTTCTACCTTTTTATGATCAGACAACCCAGCTGCGTCTAATTACAGCTCACTATTGCATTTACTGGAGTTATTGTGAAATACGAAGTGATATTCACCTTTTCTGTGTGTGTGTGTGTGTGTGTGTGTGTGTGTGTGTGTGTGTGTGTGTGTGTGTGTGTGTGTGTGTGTGTGCGCGTGCTCTTGTCCCTTATCAACTTCGCTTCATATACTTCATGTGATGCGAGAAGAATGGAGCGGAAGGACGGAAGGAAGAAAGAAGGAAAAATGAGGAGAGATATAGACAAAGAAAAAATAGAAAGAGAGAAAAAGTGGAGGAAATTTCAGCTGAGTTTCATGGAGGGATGACGAGGACCACACACAAGAAGCACAACGTCGCGTGAGGGAGAGAGTCTTGAGGGTGACAGGTGCTCTTCCCCCTCCCTCTCCTATCTTACCTATATCCTCCCGCCATCCCTCTCCCCTCCCCTCACTCCCTTATCCTGGCTCCCTCCTCTCTCCCTCGTCCCTTTGTTTTTTTATTCTCCCTTCCCTTTCTTCTTCATCCTGTCATATATATATCCATCGGCTTTCTCTTTCCTCCTCCTCCTCCTCCTCCTCTTCCTCTTCTTCCTCTTCTTGCCACACTCCCTCTTCTTTGTCTTTTTTCTCGTTCTTTATTGTTCTTTTTACTTATTTTTTCTCTCTCCTTCCGTTCCTCCATCATTGTTCATAACCTTTCCTTTTTTTCTTACCGCCTCTATTCGTCTTTCTTCAATGGGAGTGCATTAGTTTCTCGTCCTCGCCCTTCTTCATCAGTGCGTTGCGTCACTTAATCCTTTCTCTCCGACAGTTCACGACACAAAGGACCAGTACAAGTTCTTTAGAGGTAGGCACCTGCAAGAGAGAAGAGATTAAAAGAACAGATTTCCCAGCTTGTACCTTGTAAAATGTTTAAAGGCTGCTTGACAAAGAGTAGAATTATACGTCTCTCAGTTCTGTGTAATTCAAGAAAGATGTGCCAAATAGAAATGATAGAGTTAACTGGAAATGTGAAATGATGAAACGTCCCGGTTGGAGGTAAAATGCTTGTTTTTATCTTCTCTTCGAACGTTCGTTAAAGAATTAAAAACACAGGAACATGAAAATTTTTGGATTAAGAAAAAAAATAACGGGAATATCTTTTTCCTTTGGACTCTGTCTCCTTTTTTTTCTACCTCGTTATTTTCTTCACCCGTTGGTTGAAATGCTTTAGTGATGTATATTATTAGTCAGCGTCGAAATATTGATGGTGCTTTTGACTCCCCTAATTAGGTTTTCCAGAGTCAAAAGAGCTTCCTTGATAACCTACATGTGGGTCCTAAAAAAAAGGCAGCTCTTAGATGTTCACATTTACCCAACTTTACGTGCGTACGTGTGTGTGTGTGTGTGTGTGTGTGTGTGTGTGTGTGTGTGTGTGTGTGTGTGTGTGTGTGTGTGTGTGTGTGTGTGTGTGTGTGTGTGTGTGTGTGTGTGTGTGTGTGTGTGTGTGTGTGTGTGTGTGTGTGTGTGTGTGTGTGTGTGTGTGTGTGTGTGTGTGTGTGTGTGTGTGTGTGTGTGTGTGTGTGTGTGTAGACAGATATATTGAATAGATAGATAAATAGATAGATTGAAAGACAGACAGAAAAGTATTTGTATGTGTGTGTGTGTGTGTGTGTGTGTGTGTGTGTGTGTGTGTGTGTGTGTGTGTGTGTGTGTGTGTGTGTGTGTGTGTGTGTGTGTGTGTGTGTGTGTGTGTGTGTATATATATATATATATATATATATATATATATATATATATATATATATATATATATATATATATATATATATATATATATATATATATATATATATATATATATATATATATATATATATATATATATATATATATATATATATATATATAGATAGATAGATAGATAGATAGATAGATAGATAGATAGATAGATAGATAGATAGATAGATAGATAGATAGATAGATAGATATATAGATAGATAGACAGATAGACAGATAGAAAGATATATATATATATATATATATATATATATATATATATATATATATATATATATATATATATATAGATAAATTGATAGATATATATATATAGTTAGTTATATATGTGTGTGTGTGTGTGTGTGTGTGTGTGTGTGTGTGTGTGTGTGTGTGTATATATATATATATATATATATATATATATATATATATATATATATATATATATATATATATATATATATATATATATATATATATATATATATGAAAGTGTGAGTTTTAGTATAATTAAGAGTATTGTATGAAGGAAGTGCCGGAACAAATATTTACGAGACTGTCTTGAAACATGTGTTGGAAGAAGAAAAGTATGTAGATTGAAATTTAGGTTACGATTCATGTGACAAGGAGGGAAGAAGGAATCCCTGAAAGAAAAATAAGTTTCAACACCGGAGGAAGTGGAAGAAAAATGAAACTGTCGCTTAAAAGAAAATGTATAAATAATGGTTAAAAAAATAATATAGTCGGTAAATAGTTCAAGTAAAAACTAAAGACAGTAATGAGTGAACATGAACTGAAAATTAAGCATCTGAGACGCTGAAAAAAATGAAGTTGAAAATCGAGGAAAATCTCATAACCGTAAGAAAAAATAGATAAATAAGAAGTAAAAGAAAAGAAAAAATATCTTAGTCTGGTCATTTGGAAGTAAAGAGGATTTCACTCTTTTATACTCAAAGTTCAGAAAGGATTATAAACTCTGATTCAGATTCCATTGAGGTCAAGATGAAAAGTTTATACGTCCATTTCAGGCTGATAAAGAATGACGCCATTACCTGAGCAGCGGCAGGAGGCAGAAAGGTAAATGAGTGAGAGAGTTCATAGGTCACAGATTCCTATTACTGAACTTACTTTGCCTAACCTGACTTAACTTATACTCCCTCAGAATATTGTGGCTGCGTCCCTTTTTACCGCACCTTACCTAGCTTAACTTGAGGTAACCAAATCAGCCTGCGGCCTAACTTACCATACTTAGCTTTATTTAGTCCAGCGTAACCTAGAAATTTTGTGAATTACTCTACCATATCCTTACGCTAAATTAACTTATCTCCCTTTGTTTTTCCTAACCCAACATATTCTAAACGTGTAAATTACCTTATATTCAACTTAATATCACCTTCATTTACCAAATCTTGCCCTCCTTTGCATCAGTTACACATTACCTTACCTACCCTTACCATATCACACCTAATCATATTTAACCTCTCTTATCCTAACCTTACCTAACCTACAGTAACTTGACCTAAAATAGCCTTATCGTGAATGTAACCCGCAGGTACGAGAAGTCAAGGTAAAGAAATGAAAAGACAGAGGGCATGATTCACAAGTGACCCAAAACAATCGTGCAATCTTTCGTGCGTGGGAATCTGGCACACAATCTGCATGTAGTGAGAGAGGCAACGCTCCTTTAATGGAAAATATTACTAGGTGACCTTGGAATCATGGGACACGTCATCTCATTCCCAGCCACAGATTTGACCTTCACCCGTGACCCAGCTGGCATGTCTTACTAGATCTCGTGACACAGTGCGGCCAGATTTTCTTTTTTCTTATGTATATATTTTTGTACGTCACTGTTCGTTGGGCCGGAGTATTCTCTCAGGGACAAAAAATAGACACTAAAAAGACTTTGCGTGTCTTTATTGTATCACGAAATCTGTGTTCCGTCATGATCCGAGGGATAGAGATAGGCTTTCCGACCTGTATTATATGTATTAGATATTTGCCATTCTCTCTCTCTCTCTCTCTCTCTCTCTCTCTCTCTCTCTCTCTCTCTCTCTCTCTCTCTCTCTCTCTCTCTCTCTCTCTCTCTCTCTCTCTCTCTCTCTCTCTACGTATCACACAATGGCTGCTTTTCTCAGAGTAAGTGAAACTGCTGTCAAAAAATAGTGGTTTAGGGGACCAAACTCTTGACATAAACTGAAGCGGGCGTGCTTGAAGGGGCACGGATAGGAATATGAAGAGGGGAAAGGAGGAGGAAGACGAGCAGTAGGAGCAGGAAGAGGAGGTGGAAGAAGAAGGTGGAGGAAGGAAGAAGAAGAGGATAGAGAGGAGGGGGAAGTTTGGGAACAAGGAAAAGGAGGAAGGAAAGAAACAAGTTAGGGGAGGTAACGTCACTCTCTTTGAGGTTAAGCGACACTAGAACTAAATTTACCTTCTCCCTGTTACTCCTTCCTTCCTTCCTTCCTTCCTTCCATTTATCCCTCCCTCCCTCTCCCCTCTCCCCTCTCCTCTTTACCTACCTGACTCCCTTCCTCACTCACTAACCTTTGTCCTTTCTCTCGCTTCTTACCTGACTTGATAATCCTTCCTTTTTTTAGTATCGTTTTATATATTTTTTGCTGCCCTTAATAAGTTTACCAACACCTTCCTCTGTGTACTTCATCTTAACCTTTTACTCCTTTACTTAATCTTATTCTTAACCTTCTTTGTTTTCATCTCCCTAAACAAAGTCTTCAAAGATCCTGATATTTGTTGTCGCATTTCATTAAGTTCAGTTTACTAAAAATACGAGGAAAATGTTTTGGGATTTAACTTTTTCTCTTTCTGTTCTCATTTACCTTACCACTGTGGCCCAAGTTAGGAGCGTGACCGGACAGGTATATATTACGTCAGGTGTCCAGGCTTGGTGTGTTATTTTCACCTGGTGCGGATGAGTAGCTGGAGGACGCAGGGGAATTATAAAGACTGAGTATGGTTTTTATTTGATTTTTTATGTGTTTTTTTCGTTAGTCATGTACTGCTTTATTCAGGTTGTTTGTTCTTACCGTATAAGACATCTAAATTGCAAACAAATTACCTGAATATTATATAACACTTCACTACTCATTTGAGTTTAATATTTTTTTTCATGTATTAGTTTGTTTTCAGCCTCTTATAAACAATTTGTCCTAAGATATTCTGCATCAGATCTCAAAATAACAAATAGTCAGGGATAATCTTGGATATATTGTGGATTTAAGAGATATTTGAATTGCATGAAAACCTTGAACAAACATTGACTGTACTGCTTGTGACGTGAAATTCCTCCTCTTCCTCCTCCTCCTTCCTCCTCCTCCTCCTCCTTCCTCCTTTTCTTCCTCCTCCTGCTCTTTCTGCTTTTCCTCTACCACCTCTGCTTTGAAAAAGAAAAATATATAAATAATGAAAGTAAACATATACATAAATAATGAAAGTAGCATAATTTTATAGTGGATACATTTTAACACATCGATATCGGGACGAAGTGAAAGAGGAGGGGAAAGCTTACGTAGGTGAGAAAGGTAGTTATGAAAAAAATAAAAAGGAAACTGGGTGGATAGGAAAGAAAAAGGAGGATGGATAAGGAACAAAAAGACAGCAAATATTGGTAGAAAGAGAAGTGGAAAAATGAAGAAAAGGAGAAAATTGGGTGCTAAGGAAAGAAGAGGAAAGGTTGGCAAGAAATAAAAGAAAAAAATACTGAAGCAAAAGAGAGAGGTATTGGTTAGAAAAGAAAGAGAAAGGCAGATGCGTGGAAAAAAAAAAAGGAAAGTAAATGAGTGAGATAAGGAGAAACTGTACGTGAAAATTAAAAGAGAAGAATATTTTTAATGGAGAGATAGAGAAAGAGAAATAAAAAAGAGGGTAAAATTATATAAGCGGAAGGTGAATAAAGCAAAGGTTAATTAAAAAAGAAAGAAGGGGAAATGTAAAGGAAAAATAAGGGGAAACAAAGCACACAATGAACTGGAACCTATAAATGTATATGTATAACTGAAAGAAAAAAAGAAAAAGAGAACATGTATATAGAATGAAGGAAACAAGATATGGGTGAACCGAAAAAGAAAACGAGGACAAGAAATTTCAAATAAAGAAAGAGAGATTTGCAAAGTAGCAGGACCAGAATATATTGCCCCCAAAAACAAGACAAAAAAGGAAAAAAAAAGACAGTAAAGTGGCTAGTAATTAGAGGTCTTCCTGGCCACCTTGCCCTTACCTGTGTCCTCACCTGCAGTCATTAGAGGTAAAATAATTACCATCAGTACTTTTACCCAACTAAATTTGAAACAGCCCTCCAAATTTAGGAGCGAATTAGAGAAGAAAAATACGAAGCAAAAATAAAAATAAAAGAAACCTTGTAATTGTCTCTGAATTGCCCTATTAAGGTAATATTTTGCAACAATTTCGTTTTGGGGGGACGAATTAATTGCCCCTTTAAGTGCTGGCTTTAAGATCAAATAACATTCACCACGGTGTTATTAAGTAGGAAGTGACCATTAGCAGGAGGCGCTGACCATTAGCAGAGAGCGGTGCGGCAAGACGGACTCCAGAGCACCTCTTCCTTTGGGTATTTTGACGCGCATGCACCGGAATGACGCTCGTTTGTTCCCCTCCCCCCAACTTCTAATTGTTGTGAGGAAAAGAGCATGTGTGTATGTTGTTTTGTTTTTCTTTGCTTGAGTTGTCGTAACGTTGTACACCAATTATCCTTAATGTGCGGAGGGAGAGAGAGAGAGAGAGAGAGAGAGAGAGAGAGAGAGAGAGAGGGGGGGGGGAGGGAGAGAAATGCAGGGCAGGATGTAGGAGGGCTGGGGAGCAGGGTAGAGGGAGGAATCGCAGACCGGGTGGTGAGGGAGTCCTGTGTACACTTGTTAAGTAATTAGTGAAACGGACAGGTAACAGAGGGTGCCAAGTTAAGGCTGTTAGCTCTCTTAGGTGTTGTTTTAAGACGTCTCTCTCTCTCTCTCTCTCTCTCTCTCTCTCTCTCTCTCTCTCTCTCTGTATTTGTCTGTATGTATACCTAACTATAACTCTATTCATGCATCTATCTATCAGTTTGTCTTTCTCTTTACCTGTCTATCTATCTATCTATCTATATATCTATCTATGCATCCATATTCATATCTAGTTCTATGTCTGTGTGTCTATCTTTCAATTTATCTATCCTTTTACCTGTAGATGCATGTACATATTTCAATGCAACATATTTTTATTCCTTCCCCACAAAGGACGTTAAGTAATGACTGCTAAAACTCATCCTTTTTAGTAATTCTTTTCATGTCAGGTGAAGATGAGCGCCGTGTGTGCTGCTCAATGCGTCGTTATTTAGTGTAGTGGACAAAGAAGGTGTCAGGCATCAGGGGTCATGTGGCACTCAGAGATCAATGTGTGACTTAACCTCCGCGGTGACCTGGTTGATGAGGTGACCCTGAGGAATGCGATAGTGCGTCAGGGAATCTCTGCAGACTGGAAGACTAAGAAGAGGGTGTTGAACGGCTAAGCGGGCCATGGCGTGTCCCCAAAACCTCCCCCCTTCTCTCTCTCTCTCTCTCTCTCTCTCTCTCTCTCTCTCTCTCTCTCTCTCTCTCTCTCTCTCTCTCTCTCTCTCTCTCTCTCTCTCTCTCTCTCTCTCTCTCTCTCTCTCTCTCTCTCTAAATATTCTAAACTATTTTTTTCATCAGAGTATATATTTTGTTTATTTTTTTTTTTTATTCTGTATTTTTGTTTGTGTATAAATATTGCAAAGACATTTTTCCAGTAAATATGAGCTATATTCCGACATTATCATTTCTGTCATTTCACTTTGTTTGGCAGAGACACAAGGGAGACCAATTTCACGTTGCAAATTCACCTCATCTTTGTAAAGAAATTCACTGCAGTTCCTGGAATGGTGACTGCAAACAGGGCAGGCAGCTTCACACCAGCCACCCCTGCCATCAGTCCACACCCCACCCACCCCTGCCATCAGCCTTCACTCCACCCTCCTCTGCCATCAGCCTTCACCCCAGCCCTCCCTGCCTTACCCTGTCACGTTTCCTAATACAACCGCCTGCACCGTGCTTTTCTCTCCACGTTCCTATGTCCATCCCACTTTCGTTTCCCTCTACTCCTACCCTTTCATTTCTCTCTTTGGTTCTTCCTCCACTTTTATTTTTTTTTATTTTGTTTTTCAGCTTTCACCTCTTCTTTCCAGTCTTCTCTTCCTCTATCCCTTCCTTCCCCTATCGCTTCCCTTCCAACTTCCCTGATCTTGTTTCTACTCCATACCTGTCACCTTCCTTGCCTCACCTCTTCCACATACTCATTCTTTTCCTCCTCCATCACTGTCACGATTCCTGTCACGCCCCTTCCATATGCCGTGCCTCCATCAATCCTCATCGTCACGACAAATGGAAACAACTTTAATTAATCTCTTAATGTAACTAGGTCTTCATGTTGTCTGTGTCTTTTTAATCCCTTCAAAACTGGGACACATTTTTAACTTGAGATTTGTGTACGATTAGACCCTTTTATCAATATTAGGAAGGGTCTATGGAGGTCAAAAGATTAATGGCAACAGTCTTCACTATTTTAAACCTCCACATGAGTTTCTGAAGCTGTATGAAATGACCATATAGTAACCAGAATGAATATGGAAACGTTTCATGGTGCTAAACGGGTTAGAGTGCTTTTTGTAAAGTTTTTATTGATTTATTTATCTGTTTTTGTTATCTATTTAGTTATTTATTAGTTTCCGAGACTTTTTAAAATTTGGTAGTTGATTTGAATTACAACTGTCTTGGGATGTTGGCGAAAGGATCTTATTATTGTGTCCCTTGAATAGTCAGTCATCACTGGGTCAATCAGTCAATCTATTAGACAGTTACTCAGTCAGTCAGTCAGTTAAGTGCAAGGAAAATTAACTAAGTGTATGACTCCTTGTAACAATCCACTTTTTTTCTTTTAGCAATCTTATTCGAAGTCCAAATATAAAGAAAAGTGTATTAAGAATTTGGGAACTTGATAATCATTTGCGATGCTTCGTGAGTTTCAGAAATTCCATGCCATTTCATTAACCCGTTCAGTACCATGACGCGTTTCCATTGGCCATTAATCTTCTGACCTCCTAAACCCTTCCTAATGTCAATAAAATGGTCTAATCGTACACAAATCTCAAAGTAAAAATGTGTCCCAGTATTGAAGGGATTAATAGTGTGCGAGGCCGTGCCAGTTGAGGGGCTAAGCAAATCTACGAGGAAAATCAGAGCATTGTTTTTAAATCTGCGGGAGCTTCAGGCCACTACGAGCTGAGGGGAAACATTCAAGTGCCCAGGAGAGGAAGAGGCGGAGGTGATATATTTAGAGAGGCGGAGGTAAAAGGGGCTGAGTGGGAAGGAAAGATGGGAAGGGGAGGAAGGGAGAGCTGCCTCTATTAGTACCTTCCATTTGATGAGTCACGTGATTCAGAAAACCATTGTTCGTCTCCCTTCACTCGTCCCTTTTACTTCTCCTCCTTCTCTTTATTGCCTATTCCACCCTCTCTCCCTCCCTCTACTACTATTACCTTTTCTTACTTCCCATTTCCCTCCGCCTCTTCCCTCCTCTATTTGCCATTACCACTCCCCTCTCCTCTCACGCAACAATCAACTTCCTTTCCAATTCTTGCCTCCAGTCCTCTCCCTTTCTACCTCACCCCTCAACCCTCACCCATTACTTCTCCATTTCCTTCGCCTTCTTCTTGCCCTTCTCTTCGCTAGTATGCCTTCCATAACAACACCCTCAGTTTTATATCTTGCATTTTTCAGTCTTTTTTTTTTTCTCTCTCTCTCTCTCTCTCTCTCTCTCTCTCTCTCTCTCTCTCTCTCTTTCTGCTCTCTCTCTCTCTCTCTCTCTCTCTCTCTCTCTCTCTCTCTCTCTCTCTCTCTCTCTCTCTCTCTCTCTCTCTCTCTCTCTCTCTCTCTCTCTCTCTCTCTCTCTCTCTCTCTCTCTCTCTGAAGGGGGAAGAGAAAGAGTGCGTTAGATACAATGAAAGATGAATAAGGAAGAAGAAGAGGAGAGCGAGGTAGTGCCCCAAAGAAAAGGAGGAAGAAAAGGTGGAAGAGAAGACAGGGGAAGAAAAGGGAGGGATAACAAGGAAGAGGAGGAGATGAGGCAGAGATATTAGTTTCTTCCTCACATCCATCAAGTGAGTGTTCCCCACGTCACCTGTGTTACCACCAGCCCCTGAGGGTCGTGAGTGATGCATCATCTCACCAAAGGACTGGTTCCTCCTTCGCAGTGGATGTGTGGCCTCAGACGGGTAGTGTGTGATCTCTCCCTCCCTCTCCCTCTCTGTCGCCGCCTCCCCCATCGCCTTGGTCGCCCTTCTCCTTAGGTAATTATGCCGTTTGTAGTCCCAAGATGCCTAGTTAGAGAGAATTAGTTACCCTGTGTAAGCACCTCGGGAGCGGTAATAGCCCTGAGGCGGAGAGATAACAACCCGACCACTTGGCGAACCGACTGCGTGGATCAGGTGGGCGGTGTCCAGACAGGAGACGGGTTACGGGGACCTAAAGAGGACAGGTGGAGGCGTTACGAGGTTGCCACCAGTGTCGTGAGGTTGTCCCTTTGTTTGTTTTGTCATTAACTCCGTGTGAGTGTTATATAAAGGAAGGGAGTCGAGGTATGAGATCTACATTTGTACTTTCTTATTCACATAGACATTTACAATTCCACTACGTTTACATTGTTTCTTGTTTCAGCCTCCAGCTGTGCAATGTCATTCATTACTTTCCATATGCTTCAATTCACCAGGTCTCTTTTCTCCATAAAAAGAGGAAATCATGTTCCTGTATAAACTTTCCGTCCCTTGATTCCAGCAGAAGCCAAAGAATGGTATTGCGTTACGTATCATATCAATAATTATCAGTGTCTATTTAAGTGGATGATTGAAAAAATAATAACACAAGACTAATGATGTGTTACTAAAAGGGTAAATAAGACAAGAAGATTTGTAGCCAAACAACTAGACTTTATGTTTGTATATAAGGAAAATTAAAGAAGTTGTGTAACATTTGATCTGAAAATTATGTATTATTAACTACGGATATAAAGCAATAATATTTCCAGCTAAGTAGCAGCTAATGACATTACTTTTGATATGGTAATGGAATAAGAGACTTTATATTGATTAACCCCAAGTGACGTATTACTAAATGGAAGCATGAGACAAGAAGTTTTGCTGAGATGCTTGGGAATAGACGAACAACCAACAGACGTGGATGGAGGGAATTAGAAGAAACAATCCATCACCTTGCAGTGGAATCAGAAAAAAACAATGCTAATTATAATACGTCAAATACCTAGAACCAGTGGCTAGTAACACGACACAACACAAGTAATGAGTTCAAAATAATGTGTCTCCCTGTATTTCACTGTTATATTTCTCTCCTCTTTAAGTCAGGTGTGCGCGAGTCTTTCCGCAAAACATCTGAAAAATATAAAGCTTTAAAAAAAACACTAATGGAGGGATTAAATAAAATGAAAAAGAGAAAACGTTAATTCTGTGCGGTGATAGGTAGGAGTTGGGGTGTGGATAGTGAGGAGGAGGGGGAGTGAGAAGTGAAGGGAGACCAGCTAAGTGTGAGGGACAGGGGAATAGGAGAGATGATGAGAGAAGGTAAAAGAGGGGTGAAATGAGGGACGGTCGAGGGATTGGTTAAGTAAAGGAAAGGTAGATGAAGGAAGGAAAGGGGAAAGGTGATTGGGAGAATGGTTAAAAGATGAAGAAAGGTAGAGAGAGAGAGAGAGAGAGAGAGAGAGAGAGAGAGAGAGAGTTAATGAAAAAGAGCCTCATAGTAAAAAAGAAAGACATAAGTAAGATAATAATAAAGAAAAGGATCACATTCCAAAAATAAATGAGGACGATTACAAAGAAAAGGGTCGCACTGTCAGGAGAGAAGAGCGTTATTAAATAGTAAAAGAGACTCATTACAAGGAGAAACAGATAGTCACTTAACAGAGAAAAATAGCCACATTAATAATAGGAGGAGAACCACTTGAGAGAAAAGGGTCGGTCACTAAAGAGAGAGAGAGAGAGAGAGAGAGAGAGAGAGAGAGAGAGAGAGAGAGAGAGAGAGAGAGAGAGAGAGAGAGAGTTTTGTGTGTGTGTGTGTGTGTGTTTGCAAAATTAGGAAATGAAAATAAATGACCTAAACTATACAATTGTGCAGGTGAAAACAACAGTAATACTAAATGGTTCATGGAGGATAAACTGACTCTGGGAATAAAAGAAAGTGTGAGGGTAAAAGACAATGACACGCCACGTAATGTAGAAATTGAAGCGTGCATTTATAAAGCTTCACACACAGAGCTTACCCAAGATTAAACGACATGCAAGGTCACAGTAGATTATTAAGTCATGCTGGAAAGTCATTGAGGCCAAGGACAGAAAAGAGGAGAAAGAGAAAGAGGACCAGGAGGAGGAGGAGGAGGAGGACTAGGAAGGAGGGAAGACAGGGAGGGTAGTAGGGACAAGTGCCAGCGAGTGATGGAGGGATCTGTTTTGTGGAGAAGGTTAAAGCAAAAACACGAAGATATATAAAATGGAAAAAAATATATATATATATATAAAAATGTCGCTGAAAACATAAAAGGAAAGGAAAGACGCTGCTCCAAGCACCAAACCTACGACTTCATAGAATAATCATAGAGAACAAGCAACGAACAACAGAAACACGTAAAGACATCCCAGAAAAATAAAGAGAACACTTGGAATAAGACAGCAAAAAAAAAAAAAAAAAAAGAGCGAATTTTACACGAAAAAAAAGCATAAAAAGGGAAAACCCAGGTGAAGAATGAAGCAAGAACGAAGAACACTAATGAAAACACCCACGAAAAGAATAAACAACAGAAGAAAAACGAAAAAAAAATACATCAGCTGTTAGAAATTACATATATTTTCATGAAGGCTGGGGAAGAGACTGGCGAGAAAACACCTAATAACTTGTTGAAAATATTTTACTGAACACTCCATTAAAGATGAGTGAAGGATGTCCTTAACGACGAAACACACGGGAATGGTGAGATAAGTCTGCCCCAAATTAGCTCGTTAACCTCGATCGTGGGGAGGCAGTGTGTTGGAAGGCCAGGGGAGGAGGAGAGAGGCAGCCAACGAGTGGAGGGAGTAAGGGAGAGAATGAGGCAGAAAGAAGGAAGGGGGTTTAAGGGAAAGTAAGTGAATAGAAGAAGAGAGAGAGAGAGAGAGAGAGAGAGAGAGAGAGAGAGAGAGGATGGACTTTAAAGGGAGAAAGAACCAGGGGAGGGAGAAAATGAGGCAGAAAGAAGAATATGGAGAAGTAGGGAAAACAATGACTGCAGGAGTGGAGGGAATAAAACAGGAGAGAGGGAAAGAACAAGAAGAGAAAGAGAACGACTTGGAAAAAATTGCCAGGCAACGAAGAAAAAATAAAGGTAGAAAAAGGAAAAGAAAAGAACGGGGAAAAAATCGATGCAAAAAAATGCCCATTGTAAAAGAAAAGGCTCACGAATAAATAAAACGAACTTCACTGGCAGAATCGCTGCAAGTGAATCAAAACGAAGTAAAAAGAGAGAGAGAGAGAGAGAGAGAGAGAGAGAGAGAGAGAGAGAGAGAGAGAGAGAGAGAGAGAGAGAGAGAGAGAGAGAGAGAGAGAGAGAGAGAGAGAGAGAGAGAGAGAGAGAGAGAGAGAGAGAGTGTGTGCGTGTGTGTACTCTTAAGTGAAGGAAAACACCGAAGCTGTATGACTGTCGTCCGTGCCCTTGTGTTATGTAACTCGCTGTGTTTTAGATATCCTGGTTTAACTTGTTCCTTTAACTCGACACTTTTCCTGGGAATAACACCCACTCAAGGTCAGCCAGCAAGCCCAACAAACATTCCTGAGAAATCGCACTGCATCTCACGGACAGCGACTCAAACTCACCCACAAAGTGGTTATGATAATGTGACGCTTGTTATTCTGTAAAATCTCAACGAATTAAATTCAATGTGTGTTCATATATATATATATATATATATATATATATATATATATATATATATATATATATATATATATATATATATATATATATATATATATATATATATATATATATATTCAGCAGGAAAGCAATAACTAAGGTAGCTACGAGCAGCATCTTTAATGGGCCAAACGTTTCGACATTTCATCTTATGTCATCA
Organism: Portunus trituberculatus; assembly: GCF_017591435.1. Taxonomy (NCBI): domain Eukaryota; kingdom Metazoa; phylum Arthropoda; class Malacostraca; order Decapoda; family Portunidae; genus Portunus; species Portunus trituberculatus. The sequence goes on along the minus strand of NC_059289.1, from coordinate 12,254,277 downwards.
TCAGTGGTCTAAAATAAAATAAAATAAATTTTTACCATTGTAATTCTCTTTGTATTTTTACTTTATTCTTTTATACTTATATTTGTTTTATCGTTTTATTTTATTTTAGACCACTGATGATGACATAAGATGAAATGTCGAAACGTTTCTAAATTTTTAAAGTTCAAGTTGTATCGACGTTCGCTACATGGTTCAGATTTTTACAAGGATTGGCAAAAGAAGTTGATTGACATTGAAATTAAAACAAAAGAAAAAGAAGTTAATGAAGCTACTGTATCGCTTTCTTGTTCGTTCGAAACTCTCAGATCTGTTGTGTCTCGACTGGATTTTATTTGTTTAAGTAAGTTCATTAAGACTAATACCCAGGTATATGAAAAAAAGTGTCAGTGCTACCCATGAAAAGAAGTTACGTAATATTGGTGGTAGGTGCAACTTAAACCCATGTGACCCAGACAAAGTAATTTTTAACCTCTCAGATTTTACCTTGTCTCCCAGAGAGAAATTTTTACTGTCTTTTGGATTAGACTTCTGCCTCCCTGTATTCAAACCTTCATTTTATAGATATTTTCTGGATTTTGAGCTTATAATCAAGCGGATAAAAGGCTTGAAAATCACACCAGATGTTGATTTCAGTTATGTTTTAACTTCCATAAAACAATTTGCACATAGTACTTTTTATACTTTTAGCTCATACAAAGTATTTTCTCCTGTCTTCTCTAAATCTGATTTTAACTTGTTAAAAAAATCTAGGTAAGAACAAGGACCTGGTGATCTGTAGACCTGACAAAGGGAGAGGCGTTGTTCTCTTAAACAAGTCTGATTATGTTTCTAAAATGCGTGATATCCTCCAGGATGATACTAAGTTCTCTAAACTTGTTTTCGATGACATCTATAAGCTCAAAACTAAAGTTGAAGATAAAATCACACGCTTCATTAATAATCTTAAAACTCTTGGTGCTGTTAATGAGGAAGAAGCTTCACTTCTGAAACCCACTGGTTCGAATCCTGCTGTGATGTATGGACTCCTAAGGTTCATAAACCTTCTGTCCCACTTAGACCTATCATTGCGGCATATAATAGTGCCTCTTATAATCTTGCAAAATTCCTGGTTCCCATTCTTAGGCCATACACTACTAATAACTATACTGTAAAAAATTCTCATGAACTCTCTCAATCCCTTTCGAACTACAGACTACCAGAATCGTGTTTTATGGTTAGCTATGATGTTCAGTCACTTTTTACTAACATTCCACTGGATGAGACAATAGATATATCTGTAAACTCTGTATTCTCAGGTCTGGACATTTTTAAAAATATGACAAAATCCCTATTTACGAATCTACTACGTGTTTGTGTTAAGGATAATCTATTTGTGTTTAACAATGAATTATATAAACAAACAGACGGCGTGGCGATGGGCTCACCACTCGGACCCACCTTCGCTAACATCTTCCTTTGTTACCACGAACGAAACTGGCTCGATGATTGTCCTATCGCTTTCAAACCTATGTCATATATACGATATGTTGATGATACGTTGGTGTTTTTTAAGGAAGCATCACATGCAGACCATTTCCTACATTACCTTAACTCACAACATGACAATATCAAGTTCACTATGGAATCTGAAATAGACTCACAAATCCCCTTCCTTGACCTAAACATCACAAAAATCAATGGTAGACTTTCCACCTCTATTTATCGTAAACCTACATTTTCTGGCCTCGGTATTAGTTTTTCAGCTTTTGCAGTTTCCGGTTCAAAATCAATTCAGTCCGTACCCTCTTACACCGTGCCTTTGCTCTGTCTTCTTCTTACCTAAATTTCCATAATGAAGTTACTTTCCTAAAGGATTTTTCTATAACAATGGCTTCACCACCAACCTGTTTGAGAAAACTCTGAATAACTTTCTCCAAAGTAAATACCTTCTTAAACATCCAATTACCACTGTTGCCAAAGAAACAATCTATTTACGTATTCCATTTTTAGGTGAGGTTTCCAAGAAATTAGAAAGGGTCTATATGAAAAACTTACAAAATATTATCCTGATAAACATTTTCGTATTGTGTCTACAAATAGTCTATGTATAGGTAGTTTTTTCCTCTTTAAGGACACTCTGCCAACTGCCTTACGCTCGTCGGCTGTTTATTGTTTCACTTGTCCCAGCTGCCAGGCTGAGTATGTGGGTAGCACCTTGCGCTCACTTATAAACCGAGCCAGCGAGCATTTAGGCCAGTCTGCCAGAACAGGGCGCCCGCTACACAACGCCCCATTTTCCGCGATACGGGACCACTGCCTCTCATGTAAGGTTCAACCCAATCTCAGTCATTTCCGTATCCTCGCCACCTGTAATAGACACAGTTTAAGAATACTGGAATCCCTATATATTTCCCAAGTAAAGCCATCCCTCAACAATACTCTGTCAGCATACCCACTTATGATAGTGTGAATTTTTACCATTGTAATTCTCTTTGTATTTTTACTTTATTCTTTTATACTTATATTTGTTTTATCGTTTTATTTTATTTTAGACCACTGATGATGACATAAGATGAAATGTCGAAACGTTTGGCCCATTAAAGATGCTGCTCGTAGCTACCTTAGTTATTGCTTTCCTTTCCTGCTGAAAATACGATTTCCCAGAAATCAACCTGTTTCGGATAAGAGAGAGAGAGAGAGAGAGAGAGAGAGAGACTTTGCATATTAATCATAAGAATTATTAAAATGGAAAGAATCTTACCTTTGTTATCGTTATTCTTTCTCTCTCTCTCTCTCTCTCTCTCTCTCTCTCTCTCTCTCACGTACTTTCTTGGACCCAGTGGCCACGTCCTCGTCTGTCGCCATACTCCACAACCTCTTGTCCTCTTTCGTTCCTCCTCTGCTCCCTCTCGTAGCCCCTCCACTTCCCCTTTACATTCCCCACTCATCCACTCCAGTCCTCAACCCGCTCCCCCCTTACCCAGCACTCCTTCATCCTCCAGCCTCCACAACAGTCTGTCTTTATTTTTCTGTATATTTTTCACTTCTGTAGATTACTGTTGTCAAGCGTAGAGGGGGGACGGTCTTGATGTGTATGACAAGTTTTCACGCACGTTTTGAAATATTCACCTCGCTTGTATAGTGCAGTTGTGCTTCAATCGATGGTTACTCCTACATACACCCAAGCTAAGTATAGTGGTGGTTTTCACGTGCTTATGTTTACGGTCCATTCTTCTGTCCCTTCTTTAGGCATACTTGTTGTTCATTGCTGGCTTTGATATTATTTATTTTTTTCATTCTTATGTATTTTTTGCTGTGTTAGTATCATTAGTATTATTATTTTATTGTTTTCGCGTACTTATTTTTAATGTCCATTCTTCTGTTCCTTCTTTAAGTATATTTGTTGTCCATTGCTGGCTCTAATATCATGTTTTTTTTTTTTTTTTTTTCTTATTTCTATGTGTCTCTTGTTATGTTATTTTGGGTGGTATATTTTCACATCTAGTTTTAGTATTTTATTGTTTTCACGTATTTGTATTTACGGTCTATTGTTCTGTTCTCCCTTTATATACACTTGTTCATTGCTGGCTTCTGTGTGTTGTTTTCCTGTGTTATTTCCAGTCATATATTTTCCCATCTCGTATTATCATTTTATTGTTTTCACGTATTTGTATTCACGGTCTATTCTTGTGGTCCTCCTTTACATATGCTCTCCGTTGCTGGCTTTGATATCATGTTTCTTTTCTTTTATTTCGATGTGTTTTTTTTTCCTGTGTTATTTCTGGTCGTATATTTTCACATCTTTTATTATTATTTTATTCTTATCCTCACATTTTCGTTTTTTTTCTTTCTGTCATCTGTCTTTGTGCACTCGGACGAAAACCATTTACCTCCGAATCTTAGTTTTTTTGGTTAGCCATGTAGGTTTGTTTGATCATTTGCTCTATTTTGCATGTGGTTTGATTGTACGGTTTCCTTTCCCATTTCTTTCCTTTACACAACCTGAGAATATATATATATTTTTTTTTGTGCACTATGACGAGTACGATTCACCTCCTTATCTTTGTTTTTTTTTAGTTATCCATGTAGGTTTGTTTGATCATTTGCTCTATTTTACATGTTACGGTTTCCCTTCCCATTCCTTTCCGTTACACAACCAGAGAATATTTTTTTTTATTATGTAAGTCTTTCCGTGCACTCACAACCTGATAAGAATGATAAACCCTTCGAGTTCGTGAATAAGAGCTACAATAACTTGCACAAGACTAAATGAGCATTAATGAATACGGAGACGAAGTTAATGAACGACTGAACGAAAACCAACAATTGTCCTCTCCAGTTCGGCCAGAGTTTCTTTGATCTTGGGCTTTGCTTTGCAAGTTCCAACTACCTTCAAATAGAGTCGTTGATGTTTGTATGTATCTGTGTGTGTGTGTGTGTGTGTGTGTGTGTGTGTGTGTGTGTGTGTGTGTGTGTGTGTGAAGGGAAGGGTGCACGTTCTCTGTTGCAGTGGCGGAGTTTGACGGTGATGTCGACATGGAACCTCTCTGTAAGATTATTGACTCCCATTGTGAAGTGAATCGTTGACAGAGGAGGAGGATTGACTCAACTTAACCTACTCAAGAAGAAACAATATAAAAATAATGTTATTTAAATCATAACGTAGGCTTACCAACTCTACGAGCCTATTTAAAAACGACGTCCAAGTATCACTCACTTCATCCAACCCCACCAAAGAAAAAAAAAAAAGATTTAAAGGTCATGAGCTGATTGGCCTCTCCTCACATGTTTACTGGTAAATCCTCGACCGCGATACGAGGAAAATGTGGTTATATTTTTAAGACAAGTAAAGATTTCCGCGAAAAAAAAAAAAATATGCAGCTTATGAATAGCCTTTTTTATATATATATATATATATATATATATATATATATATATATATATATATATATATATATATATATATATATATATATATATATATATATATACAAGGAAGAACCAGATGAAAGAAATCTCGAAGAAAAATCATATTCAGCAATAAAATCTCCATCTTCCCATTTACCTTTTCTTCCCTCAGTGACCTTGTTCCCATGACCTTTTGGCTCCCTCTCTGCCTGTTTCCTATTCCAGAGACAGTGGATTACTGGAATGTGGGGAGGAACAGGTGGGAAAGGAAAGGTAAGGTATGCAAGGAAGCATTGAGTAAGAGGAGCAGAGCAGGAATGGGGGGTAGGAGGAGGAGGAGGAGGAGAAAGAGGAGGAGGAGGAAGAGGAGGAGGACAAGTGCTTCCCGCATTCCATCGCGCAATAGTTTAGGGAGAAATATGAGGCTGAGAAATACACGTGGGAAGAGGAGCGTGTGTGGAGAATAGCAATGGTGAGCGTGTATACATAAGCTGTGGAAAATAATTATTAGTCCACATTCACTTTAATGCGCGGATGAGGAGGACCGGATGCTGCGAGGCGCGGGTTATCGGCGGTCGCGGGAGCATTGCGCGGAATGGAGGAGATACTTCGGGCAGGTGGCTGAGGGCGAATGGAGGCCGGATATAGGTCAATACTTCCCTTATTTGCCGATATTAGTGCTTGATTGCGAAGGATTATGTCCCCGCTCTCTCTCTCTCTCTCTCTCTCTCTCTCTCTCTCTCTCTCTCTCTCTCTCTCTCTCTCTCTCTCTCTCTCTCTCTCTCTCTCTCTCTCTCTCTCTCTCTCTCTCTCTCTCTCTCTCTCTCTCTCTCTCTCTCTCTCTCTCTCTCGTCGTGTGTGTGTGTGTGTGTTGTATAATCGTATGTATATAATAGAGCATGTCTGTCTATCAACATAATCTCTCGTGTATGGAGAGCTGCACGCCACGCACCTGCTACTTGTGT
>NC_059289.1:12223425-12245925 GCF_017591435.1 Portunus trituberculatus | reverse complement strand
ATTGTTAAAAATGGTGATAATCCTAAGAAGAATTACAATAAAAACAACACCAATAATGAAATAATGATGATATTATTTTTTTCAGCATCTTTAGCCTTTAGAAATCCGGGAAGGGAAGGCAGGGAAATGTCGAATTGGGAACGTATATAACAACGCAACGTCTTTCCACCTTAATGATTATATTAGTCTTTGGAAGGACGAATCGTAATAATAAGCATCCTCCTCTGGTAAGAAGAGAAAATCCTCAACATGACGGGAAATTTAAGGTAAATAATTATTTTAACCCCTTCAGTACTGGGACGCATTTTTACCTTGAATTTTGTATGTGATTAGATTATTTTAGTTACATTAGGAAAGATCTATGGAGGTCAGAAGATTAATGGCTAGTCTTCACTATTTCAATCTCCCACATAAGTTTTTGTAGCCGTATAAAATCACTAAATGAATATAAAAGCGTGTCGTGGTACTGAAGGGGTTGAATATTGCAATTAAAGAGGGTGTCATTTTTGTTCTATTTATTGCATTGAATTTTTTCTTTCTTCTTTTTCGTGATATTTTTTCTTTTTTTCTTTCTTAGTGCTCTCTCTTCTTCCTCCTTTTCCTTTCAGTCTTATTATATATATATATATATATATATATATATATATATATATATATATATATATATATATATATATATATATATATTATATTTATTCTTAATTCTTCCTTCTCTCCCTCTTTCTTCTTTTTTCTTATATCTTTCCTTCCAATTTCTCTCCCATTTCCTCTCTTTGTTTCTTCCTCTTATCCTTCTTTCTTGGCTTTTCCTTTCTCCGCCTCGTTTCGTTATCTATCCCTGCTGCCTCGCCTTCCTATCACTTTTTCCTTTATCGTATTTCTTTCTTTTCTATTTCCTTTTTACTTCTGTTGTGCTAGACCCATTTCTCATATTGTCTCATTTCTTTTTCTTCATTTTCTTTATCGTGTATTGCATATATTCGCTCTTTCAACCTCTTTTATTTTTTTTCCTTATCTTTCTCTTCTCTCATTGCAATCACTTTTTATTTCTTTTTTAAACTTATTTCTTTTCGATCTAACCTTGCAAATCTTTCTTTTTCCTCTCTTTCCTTCTCTCACTTATATATTATTTATTCTTCTATTCACATCTTCCAATTCCTCTTCACATTCTATTTTTCTATTCTTTATCATTGCCATGTCTTATCCCTTCTTGCAATCCCACCTTTTATTCTTCCTTTTACCTCTCTCTCTCTCTCACTTTCTCTCTCTCTCTCTCTCTCTCTCTCTCTCTCTCTCTCTCTCTCTCTCTCTCTCTCTCTCTCTCTCTCTCTCTCTCTCTCTCTCTCTCTCTCTCTCTCTCTCTCTCTCTCTCTGGTTCGCTCACGCACGCCATAATCGGCTCGCCAGCAGCACCATCACATGTATCGCCTAATTGCATCACTCGGAGCAAGCTAGATGTGAGCCTCGGCAGGTGAATATGGCGTGTTGTTGATCCTTTGTTCTGTTCTCTCTCTCTCTCTCTCTCTCTCTCTCTCTCTCTCTCTCTCTCTCTCTCTCTCTCTCTCTCTCTCTCTCTCTCTCTCTCTTCGGTAATAAAGGAATTTCCTCAAGCTGTCCCAAAGAAATTTATTCACATGCATCCATCAGATCTATCTATCTTGGTGTGTTCGTGTATCTATCTCATCTCGCATTAATAAGATCTCTCCTACGATGGCGAATAGGAATCCTGTCATCCAGAAGCCAATTATGAACTCTTAGTAATTATCTCTTGAAATAATAATGAAGCCGGATTATTCATCTCCAAGTCCCCGCATTTAATTATCCAAGTGGTTTTAACTCTTCGTATTCCCATGCTCCTCTTCCCTCACCTTCGTATTACAGGCACCTGACTTACTTACCTCCCTCTCTGCCTTCCCCACCCCCCACCGTTTCCCTCCCCTGCCTTTGCTCTCCTCATCTCTGCTCCCTGTCCACCTACCTACCTTTCTTCACTGTGCCTTGCTTCGCTCCCTTCTTCTCTTCCTCTTCCTCCTTTTCCTTCTCCTCCTCCTCCTGTTCCTCGTCCTTCCCTGCCACAAGGTATTACCCAGGGCTTCTATAATTTAATAATCTTATATTTTCCTCAGTGATATTATGCTTTCCATTTGAATGTGGGGTAATTGTTAGTGTGGTGACTTGCGATTACATGGTGAAAGCGTGTGTCAAGTTAGGCCACGATTAATTATATATTGAAGTGGGAAGATGTATGAATGCTTGACGTCACTGTGTGTGTGTGTGTGTGTGTTTGTGTGTGTATATGTGTGTGTGTGTGTGTGTGTGTGTGTGTGTGTGTGTGTGTGTGTGTGTGTGTGTGTGTGTGTGTGTCTAAGTGCTTCAACGTCATTGTGCAAAGCTAAGCGCTCGTATTTTTTGCAGCTGCTCCAAATCTTTGCCAGCGAAGCGTGCACCATCAATGTTCATGAGTGAGGCCCTGGAAAGGCTCGTGCGTGCGTGCGTGTGAGCGCGTGCGTGCTTGTTGTATATTTATGAAGGTGGGAGGGGTGGCTTTGGGGAGGTGGGGGAGGTCAAGGTGGTCATTTGGGATTGTTCTCTTTCTGGTGTGTATGTGTGTGTTTGTGTGTGTGTGTATAATTCACTGTTTGATCTGCTGCAGTCTCTGACGAGACAGCCAGACGTTACCCTACGGAACGAGCTCAGAGCTCATTATTTCCGATCTTCGGATAGGCCTGAGACCAGGCACACACCACACACCGGGACAACAAGGTCACAACTCCTCGATTTACATCCTGTACCTACTCACTGCTAGGTGAACAGGGGCTACACGTGAAAGGAGACACACCCAAATATCTCCACCCGGCCGGGGAATCGAACCCCGGTCCTCTGGGTTGTGAAGCCAGCGCTCTAACCACTGAGCTACCAGGCCGTGTGTGTGTGTGTGTGTGTGTGTGTGTGTGTGTGTGTGTGTGTGTGTGTGTGTGTGTGTGTGTGTGTGTGTGTTTTGGGAAAGCATAGTTCTACATATGTTTACAATTATCACACACACACACACACACACACACACACACACACACACACACACACACAGCTAGCTGAATTAATAACAACAATCTAGAACCTGCTCTGTCATTCCTTTTCTTCCTGCTCTTCTCCTGTCCCCCCGCACTTCCACCTCCTAACCTCCTGCTCTTCCAACCCCAATTCTTACCTATAGGAAGGGAGGGGTGAGTGGTGCAGCCAAATTATCTGGCCTAATTGAGTACTGGGTCGGCCTAGTAAGACGGGGAGCTGCCGTATTAACTAATCAAGCTAGGAGGAGCCCGCAGGTCCTCTCCTGCAGAGGTACAATGAGGGAGGAAGCGAGACAAGTGGGAAATCTATTCTGAGCCTCCTTCTGCCGGTGTTCATTGGGTCTTGTTACAGAAAATAATGATCACATGAGTTTATCCTTCCCTCTTGTTGCATTTATTTCATGTATCTGTCATATGTGTGTGTAATTATGGTAGCTACATATTTTAGTGTTTTTTTTTTTCTAAAGGCATATAGCAATTTCTTCTGTGAAAAATTTGGATCCTATTACAAGTCCACGTATTTTTTTCTCAGTATTGCAAGTAATACATGTAAGATAATATGTTTGTTTTTCATTCATTCATTTATTTATCTATTTGCTTTTTTTCTCTTAATGATTTTTAAGGTAAGCAAAAGAATATCTTCAATATATAATTAAGGCGTTGTTACAGAATACAATAACTGCATGATTTTTTGTACATCCACATTATACTGATCTTGTGTGTGTGTGTGTGTGTGTGTGTGTGTGTGTGTGTGTGTGTGTGTGTTTGTGTGTGTTTCACTGTTTGATCTGCTGCAGTCTCTGACGAGACAGCCAGACGTTACCCTACGGAACGAGCTCAGAGCTCATTATTTCCGATCTTCGGATAGGCCTGAGACCAGGCACACACCACACACCGGGACAACAAGGTCACAACTCGATTTACATCCCGTACCTACTCACTGCTAGGTGAACAGGGGCTACATGTGAAAGGAGACACACCCAAATATCTCCATCCGGCCGGGGAATGGAACCCCGGTCCTCTGGCTTGTGAGGCCAGCGCTCTAACCACTGAGCTACCGTGTGTGTGTGTGTGTGTGTGTGTGTGTGTGTGTGTGTGTGTGTGAGAGAGAGAGAGAGAGAGAGAGAGAGAGAGAGAGAGAGCGCATGTGTGTGCTTGTGGGTGTGTTTCATGTATTCTCCTGTCTTGATTTTTTTAAAGAAGGCTGGTATTGAATGAGAAATCTAGCTTAGAAAATGAATAAGATATGACTTTTTTTCATTGAGACACACATTATAAGACTCCCAAGTAGCGATTGTCAGCAGGGGTCTAATAATCTTATCGCTGTCTTCCTCATTCCACTAAGTCAGAAAGATTATTGTAATTATAGATTTCCACTCCCTCGCAGATATAATTTTTCTCCCTTCCTCCACCTTCCTTCGTGTCCCTCGAAAAGCCTTACCTTCTTAATCCCTCAGGAATATCCCTTATCAAAACTGGCTTTCTGAATGTAACTTTTCTCTCTTGAATGTGCTTGAACTCGCTTCTTCCAACATTAAGTGAACCGGTAGAGTGCAGGATTCACTATTTTCCTTTCGTTTTCTCTTGTAAATGAAGAAAAAGGATGAAATGCAGCGTTCATTGTTTTAGTATTTTCTTTATTTCTCTCGTGTAAATAAAAGAATGGTGGTATGTTGCCTGAATTTCTACATATGCCCTCTAAATGAAAAAGATGAAAAACAGCGCTCATTTTCCTTTTTCCCACTTCTGTAAACAAAAAAGGAAAATGAAATGTAGCGTTTTTTTCTCTGTTTCACATGTAAATAGTGCTGCATTCTTTTCCGCTCTCTTTTTCTCTCCTTCCTGTAAATTAAAAAGTGGAATCAGCGTTCATTTATTCACTCATTTCCTTATGCATGTGGAAAGGTGGAGTGCAGCGTTCATGTTTTATTTTCCGCTCTCAAATGAAAAAAAAAAACAACTTTCATTTTTTCTCTCTCCTTCTCCCGCAGCATCAACGGTGGTGGAGCAAGTAGAGGTTGTGGTTGGCAATAACCTGGAGCTTCCCTGTGATGTTATTCCCCCTATTGATGACCGCATGGCTGTCATTCTCTGGTACCGCGACAACCATCCGGACGCTATGTACACGTAAGTTATTTGTGTTATTACGTATTATTATTATTATTATTATTATTATTATTATTATTATTATTACTAGTGGTGGTGGTGATAATAGTAGTAGTTGTTGTTATTGTTGTTGTTGTATTGGTGTAGTAGTAGTAGTAGTAGTAGTAGTAGTAATAGTGTTAGTGTTAGTGGTAGTAGTAATAGTATTAGTAATAGTTATAGTATTTGTAGTAGTAGTAGTGACAGTGGTAGTAGTGATAATAATAATAATAGTAGTAGTTGCAGTAGTAGTAATAGTAATAGTAGTAGTAGCAGTAGTAGTAGTAGTAGTAGTAATAGTAGTAGTAGTAGTGGTAGTGGTAGTAGTAATAATAATAATCGTAATAATAATAGTGGTAGGCGGTGGCATAGTGGATAAGGTGGTGAGCGTGGGATCGGGCAGAGGTCCACGCGTAGGTTCGAATCCCACCACGTACAGCCTTAAAACACTTTGCCATTTGTCGAGTGGTTTAAACTTACCTACATGTCACCATGATACCCAGGTGGTTACACTCAAGATGAGCTTGGGCGGTGATATGGGCCCTAATATGGGTACCACTATAAATAAAATTGCCTGCGCCACTAATGGGCGGAAGCTGAACAGCGCTTCCCATACACTCTTCAAGTGTGCCTACAGGCGCTATAGGAGTTACCGTAAAAAAAAAAAAAAGTTGTGGTGGTGGTAGCTGTAGCATATCATGAACGTGTGTTCGTTTTCGGCGTCTTCCACTTGCGGGAACTATTACATTTTCGTCTAATTATACTTTCTTTTCTCTCATGCCATTATATGCCATTACCACACACCTTACCGCGAGCCCATCTTGAAGCTGCTGGACTTTTCTTTCTAAAACTGCGTTCGCTTGTGTATATATTCCAAGCTAATGGCATGGTTCTCCTCCCTTATCCGAGCGGTGCACCATTCCTGCAGACGAGGGCACCAAAATATCCTGACGGCGGAAACGATGCAGTTCGTTACGGGAGATGAACCGCTTCCTCTAGACCAAGATAGTGAAGCTCTCTGGTTCGATACGGTGAAGCGAAATGATCCCTGAAGACCCCGGCGAATGAATCAGCTTCGCGGGGAGTTTGGACGTAATGGAGAGGCCTCGCACAGGCATCAAGGTCTAGTGTCGGTCTTCGAGGCGTAGTGGAGGCGATAGAGGAGGATGGGAGGCAATAAAAGTAGTAGGAAGTGGGCGCTCCCCCATGGGAATATGGAAGTGTCGCCATCTATTGAAGAGACGCACGGGTGTTCTCCGGCAAGAGTGGTGTGTAGGTGTTAATGTCACCTGCACTTAAATCCATGCGACGTGGGTTGGAGGGCGTGGGGCGTGATGCATCATGAGTATAGGGCGTGTCTGGGATTTAAAGGGAATGTGGGGTTATGTTTCCCGCTCAATTCAGGAATCTCGGGAGCAATGAGAGCCATGAGGTGACAGGGAGGCTAGCAGGCACAGGTTTCCAAGACCACTTCTCTGGTGGATGACTTAAACCTGATGTGCTGGTTACTTCCTCTCTGACATCAAAGTTGTAGTTACTTATGAAAGTGTTTGGTGGGTATCAGTTTTGAATAAATATCGGTTGAAATGTGTTTTGGTATTAGAGAAACTTAGTAAAATTAATGTTTTTTCTCAGCTTGCAGGAGAAATTAATTTTTGTTATACATCGCTGTGAATCACACAGTGAGTAATGAGTCACATGTAAATTATATGGCGATATTCATCCAAGAAGCACCAAACTGTATCACTTCAGCAAGTTTTCTGCAACAGTCAGTAGTGCTGTTACTCTCCTCACTCTCGCGGCAGTTCCAGGAAACCATTGACCTGGAAAACAAGCGCTGATGTTAACTATTTTCCAAAGTTAGGACATGTTTATTCCTTTTTACTCACCATCTCCCGCTTATGTTTCCTCCACTTGCTTTTCTTTTTTCTTTGTTTTCTATATTATGTTTTGTCTTTCCTTCTCTTTTGTTATGTGTGCGTTCCTTCATAATCTGTTCACTGTTAATCTGTCAATATGTTTGTCTACCTGTCATTACTTTCGTTTTCTCTTGGTGTCTTTTTTTCCGTGTTAGTCTACCTCAGAGGTCACCAAACAACTGCCCGTTTGCCGAATCCTGCCCGCCACGTCAGTTCATCAGGCTCGCCGACGGTATTCTAATAATGCTTGATAAAACATATGGAAAACGAGACGTGGTGATACATTTTAAGTTTGATTATTTGAGTATTATCTGTAGAATACTAAGACATCTTGACGCGTGCAGAGACCTCCTGACTGCATGGTGTCTTAAATTTTATCATTTTTCATTTTGAATTATTGTATCTAGATTTCCTTGTTTATCGTAATGTTTGATCATTTCATGTCGTCCCAAGCATGCGACCCGCGCTCGTCATTCTTTCAGCGTCAAGCCCACTGTGGGAAAAGTCTGATCTACCTGATAGTTATCTTATATTTAACTGTCTGTCTGTCTGTCTTCTATGTATATTTGTCTGTCTTTCATGTATGTATCTCCTTTTTTATCTCTCTCTCTCTCTCTCTCTCTCTCTCTCTCTCTCTCTCTCTCTCTCTCTCTCTCTCTCTCTCTCTCTCTCTCTCTCATAATGACTGAGCCAATCTCAGTTTACAGTGTGATTATCCCATAAAAACTCCATCGTGATGTGAACCTCCTCTGAGATGTTTTTTTTTCATCCCCAAAGGATTGTTTACGAGGAAAGCGGATGACCAGTAATTGATTCTTGCCTCCGAGTTAAAAGGAAGAAAGTCTCTCTCTCTCTCTCTCTCTCTCTCTCTCTCTCTCTCTCTCTCTCTCTCTCTCTCTCTCTCTCTCTCTCTCTCTCTCTCTCTCTCTCTCTCTCTCTCTCTCTCTCTCTCTCTCTCTCTCTCTCTCTCTCTCTCTCTCTCTCAGTACGAAAAAGAAAGCACCAATATGAAGCTCAATAGCAATGCATGTCTGGTTTGTCCTGTGACGTGTAAAAATTGTAAAGTTAAAGTTCTGTTAAAGGGTAATGAAGATTATTCGTGTATACGGTGAGAGTCAGCTAGTGTAAATGAAAAGTAGAAGTGTCGAAAAAATAACGAAAGACGATTATATTTTCTTCTGCCGCGGCAAAAAGTTCAAGCTACAAGCAAGGGATTCAACTTGCTTCTGGAACAGTTGCCCACCAGCCGTCAAAAAACACAACACTCCACTTCAGACACCTTCTTGTCACACTACCGCTTTCCTGTACAGTATATGAATTCACTAAGTTGAGAGGAACATCCAAACAAGGAACCAGAGATAGCCGCAACGAAGCTACATTCACGAGTAACTTCTAAATCACAACAAGTGATTGATTTTAGAACAGCTAGTGGCTCTGACATACTATCAAGCCGCCACCGTTCCCCTTTCACCGAATTACATTTATTATATATATATATATATATATATATATATATATATATATATATATATATATATATATATATATATATATATTATAAAATAATAATGAAACATATAATATTATTATTTGTGATAAAGATAAAAATAGCGATGATAATGTGTTTTAATAATTTGTGAATTTTTGAAATCGAGTTGACATTTAATCAAATGATTTCACATATTTAACGTGAATGTTGGAGTATCTGTTTGATGTTTTGTGATCTTTTCATGTGGTGAGGAAAGCTGAAAATGTAATAATTAAAGTATCTCTCTCTCTCTCTCTCTCTCTCTCTCTCTCTCTCTCTCTCTCTCTCTCTCTCTCTCTCTCTCTCTCTCTCTCTCTCTCTCTCTCTCTCTCTCTCTCTCTCTCTCTCTCTCTCTCTCTCTCTCTCTCTCTCTCTCTCTCTCTTTGCATCACGCCTGATAAATCAATATATCAACAAACAAATAACACGTTTAAAGGTCCACTCTCACTATCAATTTAATGGTAATTGTATCGTAGCGGAGTGGAAGGGGAAAATTATTAACTGTTTTAATATCCGATCTGTACTATTATTTTTCATTAGTAAGATATAGAATCATTAATATTCCAACATTTTAGAGAGAAAAGTGTCACAAATGCATATTAAAATTACCATTCCTACTTAAGTATGAAACATGCATCTTTAATCTATATTTGTATGAGAGGATCTGAGTATTTCCTTACTATTACCTACTAAAAAATAAAACTCCTACAAGAGTATCACGGACATTAGTAATACCCTTTGTCAGTTTTAAGATCCGTGAATTATTTTTAGCTAAACTGAATCATTTCCCTTTGATATTTGACACATGGTTGATTTTCTTCCACGCTTTTGTTTCGTCTCGCATTCCCAATGTTTCCTTCTTTCATCTTTGTGATCTCCCTCTCGTCTTTGTCTCTCGCCAACTTCGCCTCAGCGCCTTTCTCTAATCCTTCCATTCCTCCTCACTTCCTTGCTTGGTTTTCGTATATCTTCGTTTGCCAATTTCAAATTGTATAGCTTGCAAGGAATATTTTCCACCATTCGTGCGTACTTTATCACTCTCGTCTCTGTCAGTTTGCTTGTTAACGTGTGTGTGTGTGTGTGTGTGTGTGTGTGTGTGTGTGTGTGTGTGTGTGTGTGTGTGTGTGTGTGTGTGTCTTGATAGATGACTTAAATGTCCGTTTTTTTAGCTTCTTTTCTTTGTACGAGTATTTTTGTGTTTTCTGTCTTACTGTCCTTCTTTTCCCACATAATCATCTTTCTTTCTATCTGTCTATATTTATTTGTTTTTCTGTCTGTCTGTCTTTCTGTGTCTCTCGTTGGCTGTTTATCTCTGTCTGGCTGTCTGTCTGTCTGTCTCTCTATCTGTCTGTCTGTCATTATCTCTCTCTCTCTCTCTCTCTCTCTCTCTCTCTCTCTCTCTCTCTCTCTCTCTCTCTCTCTCTCTCTCTCTCTCTCTCTCTCTCTCTCTCTCTCTCTCTCTCTCTCTCTCATGCATACATATCATCCACATCTGGCTGTCTTGTTTACCTCTTCTCATCTCATCTTCAAGCATCTCGCCAGTAGGAGGGGGGAGCAGCATCGCATGTCGCACACTTTTCTCTTCCCCTGTATCCGTCTGGCTTTCCATCTGTATACAATTTATCTCTTTCCCCTTTAGTCTTCTTATTTACTTATCCCTTATATATGCTTTTATTTTTTTTTTTTATCTTTTAATCGCATTCATCTTTCTCTTCATCCACTTTTCACTGATGTTTTTCTTTTCTTTTGTTTTCTTTTATGTTTCCATGCCCTGTATTAATGTTTTTTTTCCTTCATTCCTTCCTCTCTGTAGAATAGTTTAAGTTTTCATTATTACGTCTTTTTGTTTATTATTTTTTATGTAAGAGAGTAAGACTGGCCAAGGGCAACAAAAAATAAAGAAAAAAAGGCCCACTTATTTGACATTCTCCTTACAGAGCCTATAGAATTAGGCAAGGGATAGAGACAAATGTCTTCAAACCTTGTCTATTGCGTAATCAACTATTTTTTCAAGGGTGTGTTTATTTCCCTTTTCTCCTCTTCCTATTATTTTATTTCTATTTCCTTCCTTAGAAAATTCATTTCCTCTCTCTTTTCCTTTTTCCTTTTTCATCATCTTCATCTTTTTAATTTATTTTTCAATGCATTAATTATCATTTTCTTTTTTGTTCATCTTTAGTCATCTCCATTTCATTCTTGGTGCAGTAATTCATTTTCTTCCTTTTAAATCATCCTTACACTTCATAATTTCTTCCTCGGTGTATTAATTTTCTTCTTCCTTTTATGTTCCTCCTTTCATCTTCCATTTCTTCTTATGTGCAGTTATTTTTTTCTGTTATTTTTTCTTTCCTTGTCTAGCCATGCACTGTTTTTGATTCTTCCTCGGTGCATTCACTAACCTCTTTTCCGTTCGCTCTCCTTCCTTCTATCTTTTCATTTCCTTCTAGATCCGTTGAATTCAGCTTTCTTCCCCTTTTGTCCTCATAATTCACCTTTTCATTTCACGTACGATTCTTCACCTATCTGTATCTTGATTTGTTGTTATTTCTTGCGGCGATAAATTCCTTTGTCTCTCTCTCTCACATGTCCCTCGTACATTGTCTTCATTCATCCTTATGTATTTCCATCTGTCCCTTTATTTTATTCATCCTTTCCTGCGTATTTCTAGCCTTCGTGTCTCCTCTTTGCATGCCTTTCCCTCATTCCTTTGCTCTTCCATTCTGTTAAATTTATGCATATTTCTTAATTATTCCTCTCTCCACTGCTCTCTCGGTGCAAGTTCGAGTGGAATTGCTTTGAAGCTGCATTCTAGTCTTAATTATATTTTATGTGTTTTAATTCTGTTTTGAGCAAAATTTGTTATAAAGTTTGTTTCATAGATTGATTTATTCAATTTAGCTTTGTTTACTTCAATTGATATATTTTCAGTGAGAAATGTAAATGTATAATTATGTTTTCATGTTCTTTTTTCCACTTTACCTGTGAAGTATATTTTTTTTCTTTTTCTATTACGTTATTAGTGATATAACATGCTTGTCAGCGAAAAGCATCAATGGTCACAATGACTTCTTTCCCCGTCTCCCCCTCCCCGCATCTCTCTCTCTCTCTCTCTCTCTCTCTCTCTCTCTCTCTCTCTCTCTCTCTCTCTCTCTCTCTCTCTCTCTCTCTCTCTCTCTCTCTCTCTCTCTCTCTCTCTCTCTCTCTCTCTTAAGCCAACTTTCTTAGCATTTATAGAGCCTGGCAGGCGAGTGAACTTTCAAGTCTCGCTAACTCAGGCTAGCCGGCCACCAAAAAAGAGGAAACTTGCCCTTGAGAAGGATAAACTTGGTTTCTGGCAAAAGCGAGAGAATGGTGGACTGGCAAATCCTGTTTCCTCTTTGTGGAGCATTTTCCTTTGACGCAAGAACGTAATTTGGTTGCGATGTTGACATGCCATTTGTTTTCACGCTTAACTTATAGCTCAAGCAGAAATGCCTTCACTTTCTGACGTAAGAGAAACTATAGAATGAATAATGGTTGATACGGTGAACTAATCATCTAAGACATGTTCGCGCCATCTATATACTATGTTATTCATTTGTATGTTGCAATAGAATGCTATGATACATAATTTGGATGCCGTAATTTATAAAAGTCTGAATCACTAGGACTGTGCGAGGGCCGATAGTTTATTTTGTTGTGATTGACAGTTGCCTGTGTGCCTGATGCAGGGCTGCTACGCGGAGGGCATGCAGGAAAGTCAGGGATAAATAAAGTATTGCACACCTGCTGCTGGTGTTATTCATGATTGATTGCCTGCGTCCCTGATCTTTTCCACAAACACTTATTCATGTTTGCGTTTCTTTTCCATGCCTTTTCTGCTTATTCTTCATTCCATGTCCTCACGTCATTTATGTCATCTGTGTGTGTGTGTGTGTGTGTGTGTGTGTGTGTGTGTGTGTGTGTGTGTGTGTGTGTGTGTGTGTGTGTGTGTGTGTGTGTGTGTGTGTGTGTGTGTGTGTATGAGTTATCAACTAAGCTATAAAAAAAAGTCTGTGTTATGCAGTGTAAAGTATTTTTTGCTTTCAGTTTAAAGTGCTGAGTAGTCAGAGTGGCGTCCTGCATTATCATTTTTGTCTTGCTTTTATAGTTTTGCAGGTAGTCAGGATTTTTTTTTTTCTGCCGTGTCTCTGCTGAAATTATAACCCAAATGTTGAAAGTAAAAAATAACAGCAAAGTTTTCAGCACTTCCGGATAAAACGGGGACTATGAAGAGAAAGGTTTCGTTTTTTCTTTCTCGAACTACCAGAGAGAGAAAACTATTTTAATTTGCACACGGGAAATGTGCACTCTTAATGCAGATTTAAGTTTAACGAAGTTCAATTGCACGCGTATATAATATCTCCGATGAGTTAAAAATGTTAGTGGAATCCTAAAAGTGTACGTATTAACGAATGAATCTTTTTTTTAAAGTCACAGTGCACAAAGCTTTATCTCTAATGCATCCTTGTTAACGAAACACCTATAAAAATTTAAGTTTTTCCATAAATTACCAGAATATATGAATTCATTCTTACCATGTACACAAATTTCCTTTTTTTTGTTGGAAAGAGTTCGTATTTTTTTTCATTTCCTGAATGAGTCAAAGGGAATCATTCTGTTTACGTTTCTCTTATCTTGTATGCCTCCCTGGACTTAGTGATGCACAGGAAAGCTGGAAGAGTCTAAGTAGATCCGTAACTATAAACTCTCCCGATCGCAGCTGAGAATGAGTTCCTGTAGTTTATTACCTAGAACGTGTGAACCAGCATGGATGAGGAGCAGTATTAGATGGGGGAAGCATGGAAGGGAAGGCATCTGTCATCTAGGCGAGAGGGGGCGATCAATAGTGCGTTAAAGGAGTCTTTCAAGGTCAGGGAGAAGTCTGTCTTAGCCACGCAAAATGGAGCATGGTATGGGTGGAGGGTAGAGGAGGCCGCGTGGGTAGTGAGACTCACTTTACAAGGATCTCATGTGTCATGAGAGAGAGAGAGAGAGAGAGAGAGAGAGAGAGAGAGAGAGAGAGAGAGAGAAGAGAACCAACCTTCATATATCTTCCTACATAACTCCGGAAAAGCTCAGCCAAACCTCGGCTTTCCGGAGGATAAATCTAGTCTCAGGTGCATCAGGGCCAATCAGGCGTGCCACAGATGGATCCGTAGTGCAGCGGACCGTACCTACATAACGAGTGCCGCAGAAACCTCGAGGGGAAGGGACGGCGAGCGCGCGCACACACACACACACACACACACACACACACACACACACACACACCAAGTTGCCCCTAAGCGTTGTGTGTCCATCAGGCCATATGGTGGAAAGTGTTCAAGATGCAGTTCTTCAAGTCTATGTTTTCACGGTAGAGAACTGATCAAAATAGTAGCTCACTATTGTCAGGATAGGTAGAGGCGCTCTCGTGTGCCATTAAGCTTAAATGAAATTTTTGTTGACCTCTTCAACTTTCACTTTTGTTCTTATTAATTAAGAACAAAGCAAAATTGTGTTCAGATGGATGAGCATTATACGTATGATTGACCCAGCCCTGCTTACATTAGTCCGATAGTTAGGCAGTTCACAAGCATGTCTAGATATACGAAATTCACGCCATATGATAACACAACTCTTTTATGTTTATTTGATATGGGTTTCATTATGGTGGATGTTAGGGAAACATGAAAAAGTGTCTTACTTATGGTTTCCTTATAACTCTCCTGTTTATTTAGTTGGAAATTTGTGTGTCATTAATGAACTCACATGTGCTTAGGAGAGCATGTCAGATTTGGATTTACAGTGCTCATGTATGAGTTTCATATCAACTTACGAACTATTTAGCTAATCTAGCTAAAGTTTCATAAGTATTATATGTCAACAGTGCTTACATGAATGAACATACGAAATTCAGCTTCCGTTTTTGTATGCGGAAATCACTGAATAAAACTGGACAGAAATGTTCTTAGTTTTCTGCATATTTAGTACAAGTTTGATCTCATTGAAAAGGGAGACGCTCCACTAAAGACAAAATAAAATTTTGTTTGAAAATATTCATAGAACAGAACCTCGTCTTTAGTAAGAACTTCGTTTAATTAAAGAGAGGTGATTTGAGTGTCTTATTATATATACCTAAATGTCTCGCTTTTAACAAAATTGTTGTTTTGAATATTTTTACGTTTAATGTTTACAAGCATATTATTATGTGATACGATTTCTCAAGCTTCTGAAGGACACTACAATGTTCCTGTGATAAAAAGAAATGTTTCCTACGAGTGATAAAAGAGGATGCAAGCATTCACAAATGTTTATTGATAAACATCAAGTACGAGAGGACACATACCTTTGCACGCAGAAGTAAATGTTCTATCGATTGTAACAAAGAATATACTCCAAAAAATGCTTATAGGTTTGATGAATTGAAGTTGACAAAGCATTGTCTGAAATTCACTGTAGCTAGTCTACAGTGCGTATGCACAGAACATATACATACATACATACTTATACATATATATAATACAGATCCAAACCAGCTTCTCAAAAATGCCAATGGTAAATGTTGGCAATACATTATGCATTTATGTGATTACTTGCCTACATATGTGTACAAAGAATATATACTGATAATAGAATAATGATAATAAAGAGGGTAAGAAGGATGATAGCAGCAGTGAGCTAACGAGGCTGTGCGAAATATTGAGTAATGATATGTTTTTTTTTTCTTTAAAGGAGCTTAAAGAGTGTTGTGATTTAGTATGATGTAGGAGTGAGTTCCACACCTTAGGGCCGAATTAAGACAGAGAATGTTGGAAAATTGTTGTATTGTGTAGTGAGATGTGAAGGTGAACACTGTTACGAGAGGGATACTCGTTTTGTGCTCGTAAGGTTGCATTGTGATATTTGTACATGTAGTACATGCCGATTTGTAGTTTTTTTATATCAAATAATTTCAAAATATTTGTTTCCCTGAATAAGGGATGTGTGTGAGCAAAGAAATCACTGCTTGTTATAATCCTAACGAGTTTTTCTTTTGTCTAATAAGAGTAGTAATTGTGTTGGGTAGATATTACACCACACATGTACAGTAAAACAAATGAGGTAGAAGATGAACATTATATTAGATCTTTAGTACATATGGTGGCATGGCGTCTCTAACTTCATGCAGAAGCGATACAACTCTAGATAATTTAAGTAGTAAATTCTGTGTATAGGGTTTAAATGTCATGCTGTTATCAAACGTTATCCCTAACAGAGTGTGTTGGTTTGTTTACGTCATAATTGTGTCATGGAATACCAGAGGTGGAAGTTTCTTAACTTGCTTATTTGTAAATAACATATGGCATGTTTTTTTTTTTTTTTTTTTAGGTTAACAGTTAATTGGTTACTAATGCACCACTTATAAACATTTTAAGTTCATTATTTGTTGTGTGTATGGTGTATTTTTATCACTTCGTGACACATGTAATGTAGAATCATCAGCAAATAGTACCGTTTTATATTTAGTAAATATGTGGCCTAGATCATTAATGTAAATGAGGAACAAGACCCTACCCAAGACACTACCTTGAGGCACACCGTATTCAATAGGATGTAGCAACGAAACACCATTCTGAAATTCAATTGACTTAAATCTGACAGATAATCTCTGAACCATTCATGTATAATGTCATTAAAACGTCAGCAAAAATATAGCAATGTAATTTTAGTTTTTTTTTTTTTTCTAAGAATGTTAAATCACTGGTAGTGTTGCACGTAATTACGAAGGATTAAAGTGAGTGTGATGAAGAAAACGTAAGTTGATTGGCGCGTTGCAGATTTAAAAAAAAATAAATAAATAAAATAAAACATTATATATATATATATATATATGCAATTCGTTCTGAAAATATACATAATTATTTAGAAGGAAGTTAGATGTACTAAGTTATATGAAAGAAATGTTGTTTCGCCCATAGTGTACATCAAAATGAAATTTGGAAATAGTTTAATGTGAAGAGATAGTGCACATCCTACATTAATGAATTTTACCTTCAGTAAATATTGTTAAAAGACCGAAGGATAGCATTATAGTGTATACCAATGGTTATTTATTAGGGAGAAGATTTCCATAAATGTTATGAAAGGCACATGGCGAAAGTTAGCTCTTGAGTAATGCAGGTATGTAAATAAAAGGGAAAAGTGTGTATCTTTGAATGAAGTGATAAATTCTGCACGCTTCAAGAAAATATATAACAAAGGCAGTTGATGCAGATAAGGTTTATATAAATTGGATTTAAAAAGAATAAATATGAAGACAAGACGCCACAGAGAACGTAGACAATGGGAGATGATAAAATTATGTTCTTTATGATGATGCAGAGAATATATTTGAACTCATCTTGGATTTTAAAGATGCATGCCCACTGATACCATGTGTAGAGGAATTCTGGGAAGAAAGTAACACATACTCTCTTATCACAATAAAATGTTCCTTAAAGATTATCTTAAACACTCATATCTATCTCCATAACTTTAACAATGCTAAGTAAACTACCTAACTATGTGTGTGTGTGTGTGTGTGTGTGTGTGTGTGTGTGTATATATATATATATATATATATATATATATATATATATATATATATATATATATATATATATATATATATATATATATATATATATATATATATATATATATATATATATATGCAGCTAATGGTTGAGTGTGATATCACCCTTGCCTATCTGCTCATGATATACACCAGATACTGAACACCGGCTTTACTTGTATGTTTAATCCTAACCATTCCAAACATCACACAATTTATATCACCCGTTATAATTACCCAGTCTGAGTTTCACTTTCTCAGAAAACAAATCGCAATGAAAATTATTAATCTACAAATACATATATGAGCCTGTTTTCTCTCTCTAACCGTAATCCGTAATGGTTCGGAGTGTCACAGAGATAAGTCTCCAGCATTCACGCCCGGAATAGAAAAATCTGATTTTGCGTCATATGTATTAAAAATACTGAGAATAACACACAAAAAAAGGAATTATCGGAAATAATTGTGAGTAAAACACATCCGATTTCATATAATTGCATAAATATAATTGATAAGGAAAATCTTCTTTTCCAAGAATAGCGATGATATCTTAAGTATTTTGACACAAATTTCTTCTTGCGACACATTTCACTGCGATGTTTTTGATCACTGGGGATATGAAACTCTAAATTGTTATAAGACAACATTTGGAATTGTTATAGTCTCACTTATTTTTTGCAAACTATAATATGAACCTTAAATCATCTTGGTGATCCTTTCCAGAATCCCGTAAACCTTTACACCGTCGCAGGACTGTAGAAAATGAGAGTTGAAGATTTATTCATTCTTTGATCTTTCTCTTTACGGACGATGGCAGGCTGGCGGTAATGGTGACAATGATCGTGGTGAAAATAAAGGAATAACTTCAGTAATGACTGAGAATGAATTGGAAAAGCCTTATGGTTTGTGAAACATCTTGCTAAATGGAAAGGGAAGGGGTAGCCAAGTGAAGTCGGACAGTGTGCGAGTTGGATAAAAGGAAGCTGTCGATCTGAGTGCAACAAACAAAAATGGAAAATGACAGGTAAAAAACAAGGGATGTATAGATGTACAGTGGATGGGGCGCTGTGTCAGTGGCTTAACAAACCAAACGTTATCAAAGAGAGGAGTGGAGAGTGGCCAACGTATGTTTTGTTACATGTTGTTGACTGTCAAACGAAAGGCGTGAATGGAAAATAAATGTATAAAGAAATTATAATAAAAAAAGCCACCACCATCCCCGCCACCTTCACCACCACTAATATTACTATTGTTACCACCACCATCATTACTACTACTATTACTACTACCAACACAGCCACTACTAATACTACTCCTACTATTACAGGAACACTACATAATGCTATTGTTATACACTATCAATCCAACACACCAACCAAAGAACTCACCCAACATGGTAAACTAAAACGTAACACGAGACAACGAAGCGAAATGAAAAAAATAAATAAATAAAATCACGAAAGACACCCACCACATCACAGAAAAGCATTACCAGAACAAACACGCCCTTCTCACTTTCACATCCGTCACTTACTGTCAGCCAAGTATCTCTCCTCCATTCTCCTCCAGGGCTTGAGGATCAGTTAGTAAAAAAATGTGGTGTGTTTTATATACAGAGAAACCTCCATGGATTAAACTATTCCCCTTGTTTAATATAGTATCATTAGCGATGCAGCGCCCTCGAGTTCAGGTGAAAGGACTCCTCGTACTGCCCGGGTGATAAACGTGCACTGTGACATTCGTGGCGGTTCACATTTTCACAGAAGCTTGCGACTAATTTGGCTGAGTTGGCGAAAAGGATTGTGAAGTATTTATTCGATTATGTAAGTCGGAATGTAGGATTACATAACCTCTACTGCTATCTCTCTCTCTCTCTCTCTCTCTCTCTCTCTCTCTCTCTCTCTCTCTCTCTCTCTCTCTCTCTCTCTCTCTCTCTCTGTGTGTGTGTGTGTGTGTGTGTGTGTTTGTTTGTTTGTTTGTTTGTGTGTGTGTGTGTGTGTGTGTGTGTGTGTGTGTGTGTGTGTGTGTGTGTGTGTGTGTGTGTGTGTGTGTGTGTGTGTGTGTTACAGTACACACACACACACACACACACACACACACACACACACACACACACACACACACACACACACACACACACACACATGGGATAGCGGATTCCTGCATTTCTCATTAAGTTTGTCCTTTCACGTTAGTGAAACCGTCAGGTTAATTTCACTAAACGTAACCTCCAGATGGTTGCGTTATCGGAATAAAAAAGATTTACATATAATTAATTAATTTCGTTAATGTTAGAGTTACGGGATTTGGTGCCGTTGATATGGCAACATTTGTGGTGTCACAGCGTGGTGATGTGTCAGTGTGATGCTAGGTATTGCTTTTTTTTTTTTTTCTATTATTCTTGTGGGCAGAATATTGATTTTATAATATTATTCTTTTTTTGTGACGCTGGTGTATCTTGTTTATGGTGATACCTAAATGAGATGATTTTACCCACGCATAGCAAAGGGAGGACAGGTACTTTGCAAACACGACGGTTATCAGGTACTTCACAGGTGATGGGGTGGGGCTGGAGAGGGCAGTGGTGGTCTGGTGCGGTGCATTGTGTAGCAGTATAGCGTGGCGCGATGTTGTCGTGTCCATATTTCACTTCCCTGGTGTGATGGGCTGCCAGTGTGACGTGTGACCTTGCAGCTTGCGAGAATATTTACTAGTCGCTTTAGTATTTACCTTCATGGAATCCCTCCCTGTCTGCGTGTGTGTGTGTGTGTGTGTGTGTGTGTGTGTGTGTGTGTGTGTGTGAGAGAGTGTGTGTGTTGTCACAGTCCAGCACACTTAACGGAATGGGTTTGGCGTGTCCCGAGCGCGTCTGGGTGGACGTTAGTGCCTCATACCTCAGCGTGAGTTATTACCGCCCAAACTAAACTCACCTGGCGTCGAATCGCACCTGAAACCTCCGCCCTTCCATTCCCATACGTCAACGCGAGTCTATGTCACCTTCACACACCTCTCAGCAATAAACTCTCCTGCGGATTGAAAAGAAATGAAACCTTACTTTTTAGCACCACCTCATTTCTCCAGCACGATCTAACATATGCCTGCTCTCTCTTCACTTCATATTAGCTACCTCTTCACACACTTTAGACAGAGCAATTTACTTATCAACACCTCACATTTCCAACATATTTGTACCTCATATAAAACATACCTGCTCTTTCTCAACCGGAAATGCACATACTCTGCCTCCACGCATTCCAGGCATAGCAGAAGCCTCATCCACACTCCATCGTGTCGCCTGCCCACTCCACATCAACCAGCATAATTCATTTAGCAATTTAATCTGGAGTCTAATTAAATGGTTTATTGCGAGAAACAAATTGTGATATATATATATATTCATTTCACTATTGCGCTCTCCCAACATTTCTCTGACTGCTTCCCTGGCCTGCCTGTGTGCCTGCTCGCTGCTGCTGCCGCTGTCCGCAGTAACTGTTCTCCTTTCTATTGTTGCTTAAAACTTTTGTTCTTGAAAGTAATTTTCTCTCGTAAGGACTTTTTTGAAATGTCATACAGAGAGAAAATCAACCGTGTTTTCACTGGTGATTTTCCATTTGATTGTGCACCATTCTTCTAAAAATATTACTTGTATCAAGAACATATCCTTTAAAAACACTAGAAACTACCACTAAAACCTGTTAAAAGGAAGAGAGACGACAAGAGAATGTTTCCAGAAAGAGGTTCTAAATCGGTGCTTCAGAAATCTACTGATGTTTTCTGTTCTCTTGATTTTCTTTTGCTGCGGAGTGTTGTATATCCTTTATTCTGGTGACCAAAAAATCTATCAATCAATAATTTCTTGTGCTAGAAATAAATTGTAATGCTTTCAGTCAGGAATTCCACTTCTACAGACTTACTTCACCTTTGAAAATAGTCCTTGCAATAAAATAAGGAGTAAGGCTTCATTGAGGTACCATTTCTTTTGTTTGCCTGAGTGCTTGATAAAAATGTTGCCTTGATTAATGACTAAAGTAATTTAAATAGTTGCATTTTTCTTATATTGTAGTCCGTCCTGTTATGATTATTAGTAATCATTTGTCATGTATTATTATGTTTTTTAATATATTCATGATCATTCACTTGGAAGTTATTTATGTTTACTTCCTAATAAGTAATCTTTTTTGGTTTCCCCTTCATATTACTCATTTAATGCATTCAGATGATGAATTGTACTGTTGTTACCTACGACACAATAATTCATTTACTTTCGTACCCTAAATGAAGCCCAACACTTCCTGGAATATACGTCATTTCCAGATGTCTGCTGATCATTCCCTTCACTCCTTGCTCTGTGGTGTCGGCAAAAATAAATAGACAAATAAACGAATAAAAAGATGAGTAAAAAAAATAATAAAAGTAAGAAATAAAAACAAACGTCAGGCACGCTCCTATTTTTTTTTTTTCGCAGTAAATCTTAAAATATTAAATTGAAGTATAAAATGAGGAAGTGATAAATAAAACTCAGTCATTGTGAACATATTTGAATTATTTGGCAAGGTTTGTCTAAACGCTTCGCACCTTTCCCGGCGCTCAAACATTAATGAAGTGAAGCTTTTTTATAGTCGGGCCATCATCGCGAGGCATAATCGGGTGTCGCTCCTTTGACTAGTGGATCGTGAAGCCTTTACCCACGCCCCTCCTACGCCCCCACCCCTTCCCTGCCTGACGTGTTCATTTACCCACGAAACCTGTGACCTCAATGTTGCCCTGTGCTGCTGTTTTCTATTTCATTATTTTTTTTCTATGTAGGAGCGACAGCAGGCCAATGGCAACAAAATATGGAAAATAAAAAGGCGCTCTATGTTGCCAGTTTTGTTATGTTACTGTTCTTGTTGTTTATGTTCCGGGTTTGACTTGTACAATATAGAAGTTGGTGTCCTTTTGTTCTCTTCTCTCTTCTTTTTTTTTTTTTTTTTCATTGTCGTCCTTTTCATTATCAGTGTTGACACCATCACCAATTGCTGTTGTTGTTTTTTTGTTGATATTGTTGTTGTACTCCTTATCCGCTGTTTTCTGCTCCTCCTCCTCCTCCTCCTCCTCCTCCTCCTCCTCCTCCTCCTCCTCCTCCTCCTCCTCCTCCTCCTCCTCCTCCTCCTCCTCCTCCTCCTCCTCCTCCTCCTCCTCCTCCTCCTCCTCCTCCTCCTCCTCCTCCTCATTCTTTTTTCTGCACAATACATATATGAATGT
>NC_059289.1:12215925-12218425 GCF_017591435.1 Portunus trituberculatus | reverse complement strand
TAGAATGATTACTGTAGCTGTCATGTGTTATTTACAGAATACAATTGTATACTATATTCTTTATGTGGGGGTACAAGTAGGTGGCTTGATTGCGTTTGATAATTGTCTGCAATGTTGAATAGTGAAGCTTCCCTTTCATTTTCTCTCCGACGCCCCGACACACTCCCACCACCTTCATATGAGACAGGTCACCGCTGCCTCCGCGGACCAATAGCATTATGGCTCTAGATTAGTGACCAGGTAAAGTCTGCGATTCCAGTGTTGCAAGTTACCTCAGTGGCCACTCAACCTTATGTTCAGGGATTAGCTAAGCGAGTCACAGGCTTTGAGGGGAAGGCTACTTGATATTCACAAAAATACAAAATGTTGAATATTTGAATGTATCTCACGTTCTGGATTTTTAAAGTGTTTATTTTATTTTCACTGTATTTTATTTCGCCTATATTTTCAGCTATTTTTCCAAGATTATGATTAGGGAAAAAAAAAATTTCTTGGGGACTTTTATATCGAGGGTAGGAGTGGCGGGAGTGGTGTCCGCGAAGCCCAGTGGTCCTTTACGAGGGCAGACGCAGCTCCCAGAACCATTGCCCTCCCCGCCCGGCCACCGTGTTACACTTTATTACACGGTGGGACACGCGCCATAACCCGGCAATCAGTGGCCCTCACTCCCCACCCTCCCGTCCTATTCCGGCGTGACCCTTTCCTAATCTTTTCCCTATAGCGCTGCCTTCCTTCTCGCCCTCCCTCATGCTTCCCTACCCCCACCCCCTCTCCGCTCCCCTAGCACCTACCAGTCCTACTCTACGAAGCTCTCACCCCTTCTTCCCCTCCTCCTCCTCCTCCTCATCTTCCTCCACCTCCTCCTCCTCCTGCTCCTACTACTAGTGTTCTCCTTGAACATAAATGTCTCGGGTTCTCTCCGGACTGTGGCCAACCTCAGCAGTTTGGTCGCTCCTTCCACCTTCTCCGTTGACCCTCCTCCTTCTCCTCCTCTTACTCCCCCACTTCTCTTCTTCTTCTTCCTCCTCCTCCTCCTCCTCCTCCTCCTCCTCCTCCTCCTCCTCCTCCTCCTCCTCCTCCTCCTCCTCCTCCTCCTCCTCCTCCTTCTCCTCTTCCTCTTTAACCACCTTCTTTCTGGTGCCACGTGTACCATTCCACAGGATGAGTGTTCCTTGGCCTTATGTCTCTCTCTCTCTCTCTCTCTCTCTCTCTCTCTCTCTCTCTCTCTCTCTCTCTCTCTCTCTCTCTCTCTCTCTCTCTCTCTCTCTCTCTCTCTCTCTCTCTCTCTCTCTCTCTCTCTCTCTCTCTCTCTCTCTCTCTCTCTCTCTCTCTCTCTCTCTCTCTCTCTCTCTCTCTCTCTCTCTCTCTCTCTCTCTCTCTCTCTCTCTCTCTCTCTCTCTCTCTCTCTCTCTCTCTCTCTCTCTCTCTCTCTCTCTCTCTCTCTGTGTGTGTGTGTGTGTGTGTGTGTGTGTTTTCCTGTTTTCTGTCACTGAATCCTGTAGTCCTTTTGCCTTTAACTCAAAGAATCTGCAATGGTAGCATAGCCTCATGTACAGCCTGTCTATTATTTCCTTTGTATCCATTTGTATTTTTGTATCTATTTCCTCCTTGTCCAACTCGTCTTCATCTTTCTATTCCTCCTCCTTTCTCCTATTCCTCCTCCTTCTCCTGTTCCTCCTCCTCCTCCTCTTCCTCTTCTTCTTCCTCCTCCTCCTCCTCCTCCTCCTCCTCCTCCTCCTCCTCCTCCTCCTCCTCCTCCTCCTCCTCCTCCTCCTCCTCCTCCTCCTCCTCCTCCTCCTCCTCCTCCTCCTCCTCCTCCTCCTCCTCTCTCCTCCTCCTCCTCTTCTCTCTCTCTCTCTCCTCTCTCTCTCTCTCTCTCTCTCTCTCTCTCTCTCTCTCTCTCTCTCTCTCTCTCTCTCTCTCTCTCTCTCTCTCTCTCTCTCTCTCTCTCTCTCTCTCTCTCTCCAATCCTTCTCTTGTTAATATTTTTTTTCCTTCCCATCCCACTTCATGTTCTTCTTTGTTCCCTACTTATTGCTACTTCCTCCTCGTCCTCTTCCTCTTCCTCCTCCTCCTCCTACTACTACTACTCCTTTTCGAGGGCTTTTACTTTTTTCTCCCCGCCCCGCCAATCTTCGTCCTCTTGCCGCTCATCCTGTACTACAACAACGTCCCAAGTTCCTCCCCTGCAGCGCCCCTTGACACGATACACGCGCGCCAGAAAGTCACATCAACGTTCCCGAAGTCTTGCTTCGCCCCGCCCCCTGTGACATTTTGCATATAGATGTGTTGCTCGCCCGCCTGTTTACCCTCCTCACCCGAGCACAATGAGGCAGATCTCTCGCCATTTTTCAGGAGAGAATGGTAGGGACTATTGCTCATGGCGGGGAGACAGAAGGGGAAATGAAACACCACGACTTAACTTCATAATAATGACGAACGAAAGCGACCTCAACACCTCACGTCTGCAAGGAAAAAATGTCTTCTCCTACCTCCCCTC
>NC_059289.1:12195925-12210925 GCF_017591435.1 Portunus trituberculatus | reverse complement strand
TGACTCTCCTGTGTTGGGGTGATTCTATCAATATCGGTAACGCATTTTTTACACCACCCTTCCTATCAACATTTTTCCAACAATGTGCCTGTATGTGTGAGTGTATGTATGTGTGAGGGACACGTGTGGGTGGATAGGTGGGTGTGTAGAAGGCTTACTGTGTGTGTGTGTGTGTGTGTGTGTGTGTGTGTGTGTGTGTGTGTGTGTGTGTGTGTGTGTGTGTGTGTGTGTGTGTGTGTGAGAGAGAGAGAGAGAGAGAGAGAGAGAGAGAGAGAGAGAGAGAGAGAGAGAGAGAGAGAGAGAGAGAGAGAGAGAGAGAGAGAGAGAGAGAGAGAGAGAGAGAGAGAGAGAGAGAGAGAGAGAGAGAGAGAGAGAGAGAGAGAGAGAGAGAGATTTCAAACACAGTCATTAGAAAATAAAACTTACATACCAGTTATGCAAAAAAATAATGGGAGAGATTTGTTAACAGAGAAATTGGCAGGAATAATCAGATATAGTTGTAAGAAACCGAACAAAGAAATGGTACTGAAGTGTATAATAGCTACTTGTACATGCAAATCAGAGGTCTGTCAGGTACGAAGAATCTTTTGCTGACATTTCACAGAATGCGATATCAGCACGAACAGAGTGAGCATGGAGGATTAGTTGAAGTTGAAATTCATGGACAGATTTCTTAGAGACACAAGATTTGCAAGTTACTTTTGAGTCTGTATCATATTCTTTTCTGTCTAACAAGTTTAAAGGCTTCGGAAATGTCATTATCAAATCATTTTCAGTAACGAAATCGCTGAAGAAAATGTGGTGGAATTATTGGGTTTTGCTTGCATATTGTCACTACTGTCTGTGTGTTTCTCCTTTTGTCTGTTTTCTTCCCAACTCTCTTCAAAACCACATCAGGAAATATTTTTTGTAACTTCTTCGTATTGAGCATTCATTTGGAAAAGAAAATGTGGTGAGATAATTGGGTTTTGCTTGCATATTGTCTGTACTGTCTGTCTATTTTTCCTTCTGTCTGTTTTCTTCCAGCTCTCTTCAAAACCTCATCAGGAAATAATATTTTGTAGCTTCTTCATATTCAGCCTTCATTTGAAATTTTTGTTGGTATGATTTTATTCATATTTATCTTTTCTCCGAAGTGCTTTGTAAAAAAATAATATAATTCAGCCATTCTCTTCAGATATTTCATAGATACTATTATAATCATCCTCAAAATGTTATCGTTCTCTTCATTTCTCACAGCCTCTTCCATTCCATCACATCAAAATACTTGTCACCCAAACATCACCCATCGATGTCATTATCTCAATTACCCCATCTTGCGTTACATCGTAATTAATGATTCTTTCACCACCATCATCACACATTTCCCCCAAACATAACACATCACCATCCGTTCCCACAGTCACTTCCCATCACCACCCATCACCAATGATCATCATCCCTTCATCCCTGCACTATCACCGCTTTTCAGCATGCTTACTGCCACCCATCACTGTCCATTGCCATACATCAGCAAACAGGGTTAAGGGATGACTCCATTAATTAGTAAAGATAAAGTAATAAATACTTTGACAACATTTCAGTTCTCATTTAATACACATGTTACGTAAAAGATGGTGCACTAATAATCCTATACTTGTTAAATCACCTGTCAGGTAAGAGATATAGTGGATACTTCCCTGTTACTTTATCTATCAACCCTTTCTGCGCAATGTTACCTGTTGACTTATATTCTGAAAGTCAACAGAGGGTATTATGACGCTGCTCTTCTGTGTGATGAATGAGTAAGAAGGTTATTTTTAATTATTCGTACGCTTCAATTATATCTCCATTATCTACTCTGCCTTAAAACTGATGGTTGTAGAAACGTGGACATTGCCAGTTTTTTCCTTTGCAATGAGTTGTATTTAGTTATTCAAGTGATTTGGTAATTATGTATTTTCTGAAAACTGGTCTTTACATAAATCTGGGCATTGTCTGTAGGACTAATTTCATTTAACTGAGTCTGATTACTGTCTCCTTTTTGATGAAGGAAAGGTAAAATATGTTTATTTATTCGCACACCTCAGTTATACCTAATATATTTACCTTGTCATGTGTGTGTTTGGTCTTTTTGTTGTTGCTTTTAGTGATTCAATAAAAACAGTCCTTAATTATTTTTGCAATTTCATATTTACTCAAACCTTAATTGTAGAAGGATGCATTTAGGCATTATCTTTAAGAGAATGGTTTAATCTCTATCGTTCCAGTGAAATAGAAAAAAATAATCTCTAGGCAATCATACACTTCAGTTGTACCTATATTTACTCTGACCTAAGATGGGTGATCCTATAAGTTGGGACATTGTATGAGTGATTGGTTTAATCTGACTGTCTTTGATGTCTCCTTTGCACAGGTAACGGTGGTAAAGCCTCCTTCTATGATCCGCGTGGCGCTACACACAGGCAAGACCGTCACCTTCACCGTCACTGCAGATGAGGGGAGTCCACTGAGACTGTCCTGCATCGTGAATGGAGGTTAGATTGACAGACTGATTGATTGAGTGAGTGTGTGAATTCAAAGCACCGTGATAACGAGGAAACTAATGTTATATAGACTCGATAGATTGAGCATCTGAATTTAAATACGTAGTGAAAAGTAAAAGAATACTAAATATAAAATGTTTTTTGCATATCTGTCTTTCCTAATTAAGAGAGAAAATGGAGAAGAAGTACGCCATTATCAAGGAGTGTGCTTTAAGGGTCGGGAGGAGATGAGAGCCTTAGTGATGATACTTGGACAAAGGCAAGGAGGAATACTTAACATGGACAAGGAGGGAGGAGGTGTTATCGTCAAGAGCGATTAAAAAAAAGAAAGGAAGGAATGAATATGAAAAAAAAAAATAAATAAAGAACTGTCGAAGGATGGAATGCGAAGAAGAAACTGGTAGGGAGTATCTAAAAGTAATACAGGAGATGAACTGCATGTGTGTGTGTGTGTGTGTGTGTGTGTGTGTGTGTGTGTGTGTGTGTGTTTGTTATCTTGAAGAGCATGATAGATATTTCCTTCCTTCACTGTAATGGGAAGTTAAGTTTAATGAGCTACAAAAATCTTTTAAAAGGAAAGTCAGTGGCTGAAACTTTCTTCTACTTGACTACAAAACTCGTGAAACTTGTTAAAACTTTCTCAGAGTTTAAAAGCCAAACAAAGAGTAAGAACTCGTTTTGAGATACGCCTAAATAAGATAAAGACATAAACAGATAGATAAAGAGATCGTAAGGTAGATAGGCATTTAAAGATGTAGGTAGGCAAGAAGTAAGCTTGGTCTGTGAAAAGATACATAGAAGCACAAAGACAATTGAATAAGTAGATGGATGTATGAATGGATGCCTTGATCGATTAATGGATAGATAGATTAATCGATTGATATATATAAACCGGTTGATAGATTGGATGATAGGAAGGCATGCACATAAAGGTATATGTAAATAAGTAGATTAATAGATAGATAAATGGATACATGAAAATATATGAATAGAAAAATTAAATTAAGTACATACATCGATAGATATATGTAGAGATTAATGAAAAGGTAGATAGATCGATAAACTAACAGACTGATAGATGTATTCAAAGGTATAATAAAAATCGCTCTCAGAAGAAAACTTATCTTCACTTAATTTCGAGAAGTTAAGAAGAAAAGAAACAAAATAAGAAGCTTTAATGAAGAAGCGGATGGAAGCAGAAGGAGCAAGAAAGCCGAACTGTGAGGCATTAATTAGAATGTAGCACCAATTTACAAAAGATAATTAGGGCGCAGCGTAAGTCTTTTCTTCATTACTTGAGGACACGTGGGGTGAGAGATGAGGAGCGCAGGAGGAGAGTAAAGGAGCCAACTGAGGCAACGAGAGGAAAAAGAGAGAACAGACAGAGAGAGAGAGAGAGGTCAAGAAAAGTCTTAGTAAAAACACTATATCTATTCACTCTCTTCTTGTGAACGTGACGATTCGGGGCAAATAGAATCCCATCTTCAGACACTGAAACCTGTAAAATACGTGAGCGTGGTACGTTCTCCGCCACCAGATATCTCCGGGCCATAGAGTTCCTGGGTACGAGATCACCTCTCTTATTTCCTAGCCCTGACACAGTCGTGTATCACACCTACCTAATGGGCACAATATTAAAAAAAAACTAAATTCTAATTTCCCAATCAATTTTGAAAATAGAAAAATGTTTTTTTTCATATAACCTAGTAAAAAGCTATAAAGCATTAACTGAGACAGGATAAAAGCTAAGAGAATCTAAAAGTAAAGAACAAAAGGATGTGACGTGGGTAGGAGACTATAGAATAATGATTAGCTGGCTTAATGTTTCTTGACTGTTAAGATTAGGTTTATATTTATAAATGCATAGAAATTCATCAATTTGCAATTCAGAAAATGTCCTGCTATAATACAATATATATATATATATATATATATATATATATATATATATATATATATATATATATATATATATATATATATATATAAACTGATAAAGCAGCTCAGAATTTGTATTGAGTCTTTCATCTCGTTCTTTGGGGTTACAGTTTTCGCGAAGGTAATTTCCTGTCTTCATTACGCTCAAAATTATGCGTCTGCTAGAGTGTAGCTTTTCAATATTACTTTTATTTTAAGCTGCTCTTCATCTGGATTTTTCTCACCTTTGTATTTATGAGTTATGTTAATATTCTTAAAGAAGCTTTACTGGCTACACTTTTTATTCTTTTCGTTTCTTGAATTTCAGTTTCATTGAAGAACTATAATTTCATATTGTATCATTGACACCTCGAGTTACCTCGTCTGCTTTATAGATAAGTTAACCTTTTCTACAGTACATGTTATTTCATCACCGTGACATCTGAGGTGGACGAGGGAATAAGAGGTTCGTAGACAAGCTAATGGTCTTACGAGTCTCTTCTTATCATGCTGAACCTTTTGTTGTGGTTTGACCTTTAATTGGAAAAGTGTGAGTTTGTAAACTGTTTACTAAGACTTCGTCCTAAGTAAAAAAAAAAAAAAAAAGTGATAACTAGTATTATTGTATGATAAATATATATATATATATATATATATATATATATATATATATATATATATATATATATATATATATATATATATATATATATATATATATATATATATATATATATATATATATATATATATATATATATATATATATATATATATATATATATATATATATATATATATATATATATATATATATATATATATATATATATATATATATATATATATATATATATATATATATATATATATATATATATATATGTATACACACACACACACACACACACATATATATATATATATATATATATATATATATATATATATATATATATATATATATATATATATATATATAT
This sequence comes from Portunus trituberculatus, assembly GCF_017591435.1. Taxonomy (NCBI): domain Eukaryota; kingdom Metazoa; phylum Arthropoda; class Malacostraca; order Decapoda; family Portunidae; genus Portunus; species Portunus trituberculatus. The sequence continues at coordinate 12,205,500 of NC_059289.1, read as the reverse complement.
ATAAAGTGACAAACTGACAACATTAAAACACATTTGGCGGGTCTCTGAATAGTGTTTTGAGGAGAACATGAGAAACGGACATGATCAATGAAATTGATGTGTACTTGTGAGCAGTAATATAAAGTGGAAATTATAAATGCGTTAACGAGACATTAAGTTCAGTGATTTTGGCATATTTATGTATAGAATTTGAAGGTAAAACAGAGGAAGATTTATACCACACAACAAAACAAAGCAACATAACCTGCATTTCTAGCTTAAAAAGACAAATGTATAAAGGCACAACAAAACATCTTTAATCAAGGCACGGAGGCGAACATGACAAAGAGACCAAACAAAACTCACAAGTTGGAGCACCGAGCACCGGAGCAAACCAAACAAAAGTGAACAAACACGTGCGAAGATGAGGATCAAACGAAAAAGAAGCTAAAACTGAAAAAAAGTCCCCCTCTATTTTACCTGAAATAAATAGATAGATAGAAACATATATATAGTTAAATAAATATATAGAAATAGATATAGAAAGATTTATTTATATTCTATAATATTAATTTCACTAGGACCTTTTATTTTTCATTTCGTTCACTTTGGTGGATGGGAATTAAGTTTTTTTTTCTCTTTTTCGTTGAAGAGGGGAGGAAGTTAAGTCTCCACTCGCTTCCTGCTACCAAAATAGCATTCACCTGACAAATACCGTAAAGAATCCAAAAGCTTTAGGATGCCATTGGTTCATATAACTGTCAGTGCGGTATAAGTAGATGCACAAAGAAATAAATTTCATTCAAAGGGAAAAACATGAATGAAGGACGTGAAGTGCATGTCATGGTTTAGACAAAAATAAAAACATATCTAACGCTCATATTTCTGCTATGAACTCTTGCTATCTTCTATCGCTATCTTCATACTATTTTTCTGGTCTTGTTACTGCATGCCAACCTTCTTCCAATGTCCTCGCTGCACAATACTTTCTTTCTCTCATCCTTTTTTTCTCTATACAACTCTCTAATGCAAGAGTTAACCAACTTTCTGAACTATTCATCCCTTTCACTGATAAGCTCTGGAACTCGCAGCCTGCTTCTGTATTTTCTTCCTATGACTTAATTTTTTTTTTTTCATGATGGAAGTTTCAATGTCGTTATCCTCCATTATCTTATTTCTTTATTTAGAATTTTTGTACGACCTGGCATTAAGTGGGCCTTTTTTATACATTTTTTTTTATTGTTAAAGGTCAGTGGACTTGCATTACAAAATATGAAATACACTACGTGCTGAAAGTATCTTTGTCATGTTTTGTGATGCAATTATGAGATCAGAGAAATCAACGTTGATAGAAAACACGAAAGACACTGTACGTGGGCGAGGACTTGAAAACTGACCTCACAAGTAAGCCACAGCCAGCTACGTTGTACATCCCTCACGTCATCCTGCTCACTTATTCAAATTGCGGGTTTCAACAATGTTATTTTTATCTTTCTTCCTGTCCGTGCCAGTGCAGAGTCCTTTCCGGCATCACATGTCACGACAGATGCCTCGTGTATCTTTGAAAACATGGCCATTATTGAATAGGGTTTAAGGTCTGACTGTGATGGGTCTGTAGCTGGTCTCTCCTGACGTTTCGAATGTGTGGATTATTTTTATTTGTTTTCTCTTTCTATGTTCATCGTGTCCTTTTAGACCCGTCTCGAAAATATTCACAGTTTTATTTTGTGAACTGTTTGTTATTTCTTTCGCTTTGTGTCAGATTTTTTTTTTTGTTACTCTTCATTCAGTGGTTAATTGGGTGATTATTTTGGTCATTAAATTATGTGTTTTAGCGTTTACTATATATAATGTTTTCCCTCTCTGTTCTTTCCCTCCATATTAACTTATTTTAATTTCCTGGTGTTGTTTTCTACACATTTTACTTGCTTTCTTCACAACTTTCCCTCCCTTTGACCGCCTTTCACTATTTCCAAGCCTCTTCTCTCTTTCTGCGGTTCCTCGTCCATCGTAATCTCCGTTTGTTCCCATTCTTTCCTCTTTTCAGTGTCACGCTCGCTTTTCTTCAGACGTCCAAGGCTTTCCCCACTACCTCCCTGCTGTAACTCGTCAACGGGGACACCACTTACTAGCTACTCCTTTTCTGCCTCACTCCCAGGCCGCCCTCGTCCTCGGGTTTGGTGGACGCTGCACAACAAGACGCACGAGTTTATAGTGGATGAGACCTATGAAGCCATCGACGGGGAGCGCACACAGAATGACCTCATGTTGCCCCGCCTCACTCCTGACCACCACATGACGCGCCTAGCATGCCACGCCTCCAACACCAACGCCACGGAACCAATTACCTCACGCCTCACCCTCCTTCTCAATAGTAAGTTCTCAATTTCTTTCAGTGTTGTTTTAATCCCTTTAATACTTGAGATTTGTGCACGATTAGACCATTTTATTGACATTAGGAAGGGTCTATGGAGGTCAGAAAATGAATGGCCACAGTTTTCACTATTTCAATCCTCCTACATGAGTTTCTGAAGCTTTATAAAGTCATCAGATACTAAGTAGAGCGAATAGGGAAACGCATCATGGTACTAGAGGTGTTAATACTATTTACTGGGAGGATAATTTTTTTCTCTTCTTTCTTCCTTAATATCATCTCTTTCTCTTACTCATTATTCTTCTCTTCTTTTTTCTCCTCCTCCTCCTCCTCCTCCTCCTCCTCCTCCTCCTCCTCCTCCTCCTCCTCCTCCTCCTCCTCCTCCTTCTTTTTTTTTCTCCTCTTTTTCTTATCCCTCCTCTTTCATCTCCTGTGTCTTGTCCATTTCACTTTCGTATTGTTTGTTTTTATATTTCTCCTGTTTTTTTTTTCTCTCATTCTGATCATGTTGGGTTTTTCATCGCTGTTGTCTTCGTTTTCTCCTCCTCTATCACCTCCTCCTCCTCCTCCTCCTCTTCTTCCTCCTTCTCCTCCTCCTCCTCCTCCTCCTCCTCCTCCTCCTCCTCCTCCTCCTCCTCCTCCTCCTCCTCCTCCTCCTCCTCCTCCTCCTCCTCCTCCTCCTCCTTCTTGTCCTTCTCCTTCACTTCCTCCTCAGCCTTGTAAGGACTAATATATTTCAGCTACTGTTTAATTCAAGATTTGTTTTACTTTGTGTTCCTACTCCTTTTTACCTTATTCATCGTCTATTTGCTTTCCTGCTTTACCCCCTTTCCTCCTCTTCCTCCTCCTCCTCCTTCTTCTTTCCCCTCCCTCCTTCTCTTATCCCTTCCCTCCTCCTCCTTCTTCTCCTTTCCTATCTCTCCTCTTCCTCTTCCACCATCTCTTTCTCCTCCTCCTACTCCTTCTCTTCCTCCTCCTCATTTTCCTTTTATTTCTCCTTCTCCTTTTCTTTTCCTTGTCCTTCTCCTTCTCCTTCTCCTTTTCCTTTTCCTTTTCCTTTTCCTTTTCCTTTTCCTCCTCCTCCTCCTCCTCCTCCTCCTCCTCCTCCTCCTCCTCCTCCTCCTCCTCCTCCTCCTCCTCCTCCTCCTCCTCCTCCTCTTCCTCCTTAGTGTCATCGTCTCTTGGAGGGTCATGAATACGAGCTCACCATTTGCTCCTCTAATTGGTGCCTGATTCGTGCCATTAACTTTATGACAACCCTTGCTTGCCTTGCCTTCACGTCTTATCGCTGCCCTATATCTCCCCTACTTAGCTTACTCGTTCTCCTTCCGTACATGTTCCTTCGTTCTGTGGTATCCTTTTCCCTCATTCACCTTCCTCTCCTCTTCTTCCCTTCGTCCCATCCCTCACCTCATTCTGATAAGCTGCTTCATTCACACTGCCTCTATGGAATCTTCCCCTTTGTGGTTCCTATTATTGCTCTAGTTTAATTTGGTTCTCCATTTCATTATTGTTGCCTTTTATTTTTAGCTTCCTTTTTCATTTACACTTCCAGCGACTGTGGGTTTGATATCAGTGTTAGTGATTCTGTCCTCTATGTGAGTCTCTGGTCAAGTTTCATTCGTACTTATATGCGTGCTTGTGCCTTTCTGTTAGTTATGTTCATATATACATTGCATTGGGGAATTTGCAAGTCGTGTGTACAACTTTCTATACTCCTAGGAATTAACAGTAGTAGTAGTAGTAGTAGTAGTAGTAGTAGTAGTAGTAGTACTAGTAGTAGTAGTGATAGTAGTAGTAGTAGTAGTAGTAGTACTAATTTCTTCGATATTATCTATAATCTCAAATTGTTTGCTTCATTTTTTGTGTGAATTCACGTCTTAACTATTTCTTCATCTAGAGAAAGTACGTAATGTTTGTACAAATTGGACATTTTTTCTAACTCGCCTAGTAAATGAGAATGAAGAATATATTCAGTGGCATTGGGTGGTCGCGGTAAACATTATGTGTAGGTAAGGAAGGATTGGTGTCTGAGGAAGACCGCGCGTGTTTTGTTTTCTTTATTTTCACGTTAGCATTTCATGACTTGGAAAAGTACTTTACAATAGCGTCTGCTTTCTCGTGATTCAGCGATATGCTCACGTTATTGCGGCGGTCGCTTTTTGCATGGAACCCTTGCAGTAGGAAGGTGTCCTCCCTCACTTGTTACGGAACTATTACCAAGCCTTTTACCTACCCTACCCTACCCTCTCTCTCTCTCTCTCTCTCTCTCTCTCTCTCTCTCTCTCTCTCTCTCTCTCTCGTCTTCAAACGTTTTGCATAAACCAATTATGGACTCCATTAACTCCTTTGACTCACAGACGACCCGATGCCGGTTGCCCATCATCCCGCGTTCCGTTTTTTCCTTCTCTTTGTTTTTCAGTGTGAAGAGAGGAGACTATCTATTGTCTCTGTCTATGTGCGGGTCACTAATTTTCACAGCTGGTTTTGTCAAGGCTGCGTTTATGTTCTTCATTCTTTCCTCTTTCTTTGTCTCTTGCTTTCTTCTTATGGATTGAGAACAGAAGGTTTAATACCGCTCAGCACACACATTTCGGCTATGTGATGCTACATTTTGATGGAATGTAATTACTTAGATGTGTTTCGGGTGTATGTGGGTTAAGGATGTTTAAACTGGACGAAGAGGAGACAACTATTAGCATTCGTAGACTAACAATGGGCATCTTTAAGTTTAGATATTTATATAGAATCTACAGGATGAATCAGCCCATTGGCAGTTTCCTATATATATATATACGTATGTGTTTGATGACGTGCATGTGTTTGTGTGTTTCAGTGGCACCTCAGCGAGTGCGCATCACCGGGCTGGAGCAGCCGCTTCTGGCCGGTAAGAGCTACCAGGTGGGCTGTGAGACTTTCGGCAGTAGACCCGCCCCCATTCTCACCTGGACCATCAAGCGACCAGACCGTCTGGAGGAAATGCTTGCTACGGAGGTAAGTCTTCACACTCCTCATTGGGCTTCTGACTTTCTGCTCTTTGATTAATTTAGCAGCTCGGCTTAACTCGAAGCATTCACCAAACATATCCCAAGAAGAATCTCAGCAATGTGGTTGTTATTCCCTTTGACAGATTGTGTATGGAAGTGTATCGTGAAATTTTCTTTAGTTGCAATTGGAAACGCATTCAGAAAATAGTGTATATAGTTCATTCAGTACAGGCGCATCACTGCACACTGAGCCTTCACTCATTTTTGGTTTCTGCATCTCCCGGTGTCCGAATGGTTATTCAGAATGACGTTGATTGACCAAGCAGTGCAGGTAGGAAGAGACTGGTTGTCTGTTTCCTCATAGCCCAACGTGTGAGTGCTTTCAGTTGTGAGGATCATGTTTCTGACGCAATATTTCCGATTCCGACTCTCACTCTCACTCATGTTTCCCCGTAAAGAAGTACGGCTCAGGGAAATACACGCCTGGGAACAGTAGTGCGTTGTATCGCTTGCACGACAATCCCTGTTTGAGCCGTGTCGCACTGATATGCGTTTTAGGGGCGTGAAAAATGGATACGTGATGTGAGGCGAGGCATGAGAGCCGCCGCGTCTGCCTTGTGCCGAGTGGATAGTGAATGGGTATATGTCGAGAAGTACTGCATCAGCCTGCTTGTTGCTGAGCCAAACTCTAATGCGCTGCGTCGATTTGAATTGCGATGTGGTGCCCCGAGTCGTGTTGTGTCGAGCTGAATCGAGTCAGCCTGTTCCCTGCTGCCGAGGGTCGCGGCTCTCACGCACGCTGAGGGGGAAGGCAAATAACATGCAGATGAATGCGACGCTCGCTTAAACACGGGTGCTAAAGAGGCGTGACGCGACGGGCACGGACATGGGTTCCGGGGAACCTCACAACCAGCCAGGGACGCAGCCAGAGTACCGCAAGCCACCACAGCAGCGTCAAGTACTACACAGTATACACAAACACCATTACGAATACTTCGGTAACACCAAAGACCACGTGAACACATCAAGAGCACTATTACAGATGTAACACACAAGCAGACTTGAACGACAAACACTCATTCCTTACAAGTAGTTACTGAACATTGGAAACATCACAGTATAAATCCGTCTTATTCCCTGGGATATCTCAAGTGCATGTTAATTATTCACTGTACTTTGAGATTGTTCTTTTTAAGCGACGGAATTCCTTGCAAATGTATGTCATGAAATGCACCATTGCTGACCTCGAAGGAGAGAAAGGTTAAACAGTGGAGGTGACAGTGATGATAGCAGTAATAGTAATCATGAAAATATTTTAGTTATTGTAATGAAAATTATGATTAGAATGATTATGATAAGAAAAGCAACAACAAGAGCAACCAAAACGATAAGAAAAAATATATGAACAAAACATCAACAAAAACAACAACAATAATAATGATGATAATGATGATGATAATGATGATAATAATAATAGTTATAATGATGATAATAATAATAATAATAATAATAATAATAATAATAATAATAATAATGATAATAATAATAAAAATTGTAAAAATAATAATAATAATGATAATGATGATAATGATAATAATAAGAATAAGAGCATTAGTAATAATTGTAGTAATAATGATGATGATGATAATAATAATAATAATAATAATAATAATAATAATAATAATAATAATAATAATAATAGCAATGACAATAATAATAATAATAATAATAATAGTAGTAGTAATAATAATAATAATAATAATAATAATAATAATAATAATAATAACAATGATAATGATAATAATGATATTAACGTAAGTTTTCATTACTCGAAATATTAAGAGAGAGAGAGAGAGAGAGAGAGAGAGAGAGAGAGAGAGAGAGAGAGAGAGAGAGAGAAACTTAAACCACCTCAAGCTCTCACTTTCTCTCCAGACCTAAGTATCGTTTCTTACTTTTCCTCTCTTCTCCATTTCCATATCAATATTCCTCCTTTTCAGGGCCACTTCTACATTATTCTTCCATTCCCCGTGTCGATTTTTTCATCGCCAGCCTCCCCTTTACTTCCTCCTCCGCCTTCATTGGTGCCACAGACGCTCGCACCAATCGTTCCTTTGAAGTTTAGCTTTTTAGTAGTGACATTATTGCCACGCCATTACGAAGCCGAAGAGTAATTTCTATAGAGTGGAGCTCCTAAGCTTTCTAGAAAATGGCGAACCGAGAGAGAGAGAGAGAGAGAGAGAGAGAGAGAGAGAATTTATGTTGTATGAAAAAGCAGTTTATCCTTATTTTCACGTTATAATTCGTAAAACAGAGCTAGGAAGTGGAAATTAATTCACACATTACACGCTCACAACGTAAGAGGAAGCGAGGAGAGTGAATGCGGATGGAAAAACAGAAAAATGAAACGGCAAAGGAGAACAGGAAAGAGAAACAGGAAAAAAAAAGTAAAGAGAGGAAGGAAACAAGGCGAAAACGAGCGAGCGTTGAAACAGGTCCAAGTGTAGAGAGAGAGAGAGAGAGAGAGAGAGAGAGAGAGAGAGAGAGAGAGAGGGAGGAGTCTGTAAAAGGAATGATGAAGGATTGCTCTCAGATGTAATTCAAGTTACCTCTCGGATTGCAAGCTTTCTCCTTCTCCTCCTCCTCTTTCTCCTCCTCCTCTTCCTCCTCCTCCTCTTCCTCCTCCTCCTCCTCTTCCTCCTCCTCCTCCTCCTCCTCCTCCTCCTCCTCCTCCTCCTCCTCCTCCTCCTCCTCCTCCTCCTCCTCCACTTCCTCCTTCTCTTCTCCTTGTTCCCCCTTCCACCTGGTCTTGAACTCTCCTTACCTCACTTAATTACCTCCGAGAGACACGTAAATTGCTTCAATCATGGACACTTACCTTGACCTTCCAGATTCTGACAGGGCCAAGACGTGACCTACCAAACTCTCTCTCTCTCTCTCTCTCTCTCTCTCTCTCTCTCTCTCTCTCTCTCTCTCTCTCTCTCTCTCTCTCTCTCTCTCTCTCTCTCTCTCTCTCTCTCTCTCTCTCTCTCTCTCTCTCTCTCTCTCTCTCTCTCTCTCTCTCTCTCTCTCTCTCTCTCTCTCTCTTACCTGAAAAGGAAAAGAGACCACTGCCAACACCTTTATTCTCTGCTCTTTTTTTTTTTGTCTCAATCATCCCTATCCCGTCTAAACCTTTTCTTTGCCAGTGAACACCAAAGGGCCTTCCTCTAACACCCTCCTCCTCCTCCTCTCGTCATCCTTCAGGACCTGTCGAAGAAGAACGTGAGCAGGACATTCCACGAGCTCGAGGTGAACTGGACGGACCACGGCGCCACACTACGCTGCACCGCCGCCAGCCCTGCCCTCCTCGAGCGTACAGTTACCAACAGCTCCACTTTCGATGTGAACTGTGAGTGCATATGTCTGCCTGAGACTTCTTCCATTGTTTTTTCTTCATTTACTTCTTCCGTGTCGTATTTCGCTCCTGGTTCTCTTTCTGGTGCTTTTTTTTTCGCTCTCATTTATTTTTCATAGGCTAGTTAGTGTGTTGCCTCCTCTTCTCATATTTTGATTGTTTATTGTCTCTTTTTTTATTTATTTTTGTTGTTACTTCTGATTTTCTTCCACTGTTATCATAGCCTTCTTTTTTTTCCACTTCCTTTTTCTCAGCACATGCATCATCTTCTATCAAGGTCATCTTCTCTTTCTCGTCTCACTCATTTTTGTCTTTCTGCACCTGCCACGTCACCTCTTATTTCTCCAGCTACTGTTTTGCCGAGTCCTCTTCCTCTTCGTCTTTCTGTTTCTGCTGCTGCTTCATCTCCGTCTCTTCCTCCTTGCCTTTGTTCTTACACTTCGAGACTTTACTCATCCTTCTCTTTTTTTCTCATCTCTTCTTCCAAGCTACACTGTGTCTTGTTTGGCCTGCGTCTCTCTCTCTCTCTCTCTCTCTCTCTCTCTCTCTCTCTCTCTCTCTCTCTCTCTCTCTCTCTCTCTCTCTCTCTCTCTCTCTCTCTCTCTCTCTCTCTCTCTCTCTCTCTCTCTCTCTCTGAAAAGGCGCTCTTCTTTTGTAGCCTTAGAGATGTACGCGTTTTTTATTCCTAACTTACTTTTTTATTGTATCTTCCCCTGCGCCTTCTTCTTCCAACAGACCATTTTTCTTTGACGCTTTGTTAAGTTCTTTTGATACGAGCCAGTGACGGTCCGATTTCTTTTCCTCATCTCATCTCATATCTCTCTCTCTCTCTCTCTCT
>NC_059289.1:12185925-12190925 GCF_017591435.1 Portunus trituberculatus | reverse complement strand
CCCATTTGTTTTCACTATATTTTTGTACTTCTCTTTTCTGTTGACAAGTTGTACACATTCCTTGTTCTTCCTAATTCTGTTCACATCGCATTAATTTTACTTACGAATGTCTGTTTACATTTTAATTAAGTTAACATCCTAACTAACGTAACATCCTAACGTTTAAAAGATTTCCTATTTCTCTCTTTTAAGTAATTACTCGTTTCTTTTTTATTTTTATTTTTTGCCTTACAAACTCTTCGCTCTTCATTGTTCTTCCTTGCATTGAGTTTAACCTCTCATCCTCCTTTTGTTGTTAATCCATATAAGATCCTATTACTAATGCTACTTAATATTTTTTTCTACATATTTTGCACATAAGCTATTCGTCCCTTCTAGTAACGAAATCTTTTTAATATCTTTCATAATCATTTGGTGCTCATCCCATTGACTCATATCCTGTCTTCCTCTGATCAGTCGCCCCTCGTCTTCATCTAATGCTTGGGAGGATGCTGCAGCCTGACGGGATCAAGGAAGGGATGGACGTGTACTTCCACTGCTCCGTTAAAGCCAACCCTAAGGTCTACAAGATCACCTGGTATCACAACGTAAGTCACCTCAAAGCCAAGTCTGTATTAGGAATAGCATTGTTACTAAGCCAATAATAGTGTTGTGGATTTGTGTAGTCTGAAGAGAAAGTGAGTAATGGTGGTAGCGGGAATTGTGAAATAGAAATAGTTTTAATCGCAATAGTAATAGTAGTAGTGGTATTTGTAGTTGTATTAGTAGTAGTAGTAGAAGTAGTAGTAGTAGTAGTACTAGTAGTAGTAGTAGTAGTAGTAGTAGTAGTAGTAGTAGTAGTAGTAGTAGTAGTAGTAGTAGTAGTAATAGTAGTAGTAGTAGTAGTAGTAATATTAGTAATAGTAGTAGTAGTAGTAGTAGTAGTAGTAGTAGTAGTAGTAGTAGTAGTAGTAGTAGTAGTAGCCAGTAGTAGTAGTAGTAGTAGTAGTAGTAGTAGTAGTAGTAGTAGTAATGGTAGTAGAAGTAGCAGTAGTAGAAGTAAGTAGCGGTAAGAGTAGTAGTAGTGATAATGGTAGTAGTAGTAGTATTTATTGTTATTGTTGTTGTTCATGATGTTTTTATTGTTGTTGTTGTTATTATTATTATTGCTGTGTTCGTTGTTGTACATGTGTGACTTAGACTATTGGCGAAAAATAAAAAGAACCGTGGAACCATGCGTGCTTTGGGGTCCGAGGGGTCTCCAAGCGCACGGGTTCGAATCCTGTCCACGGTCTGAGTGCAGGTTGGGCTTCCTCACTCAGGGCAACGGTTTCCTAGCGGGTGGGCTTTGAGATAGGAGGTAACCTAAAAAGTATCCCCTTTAGGCCATAAATTCCCGTGAAAAGTCCACATGGTATAAATAAAAAAAAAAAAAAAAGTAGTACAGGTGTTGAGAAACTTGGAAGAGTATATACTGTTAGAGAGAAAAATCGAGTTAAAGTAAAAAAAAGATACATGTAAAAGCTGTAGGCGAGGAGTTCAGGACTCAAAGCTTTGTGCCATACTCTATCAGAACGTATTGGTAAGACTCTTGTAAAATTGAAAATTTCACTTAAATCCCTAAAAGAGTGCTCTGTCAAAAAAAAAAGTAAGAAAAAAAAATACCAGTGCAGCGGCACGTAGAAATACATAATAGTGAACAGATATAAGGTTTTAAATTAATATGCTTTTAAGAACTACCAAGAAAAAAACATAAAGTCATTGGACGATAGTTTGAATAATTACAGAGGTAATTTTTAATAAGAATAGACTAGATGTAGATAAACCTCTAACAGAAAGGATTGGAATATAACATAATGTTTTTTCTATTGCTGGAGCTTAACCAGGTAAGGTAAAAACAAGGAGACACAGCTAAAAATAATAAGTAAGATAAGATAAGCACATCAAATTCATAACCTTTCTCAGGATTAATGCCAACAACGGCTTGAACATTATTGCGAAAATTCTTGATATTATGAATATAATTGCCTGAAGGTGGAGGACCATAAATTATATATATATATATATATATATATATATATATATATATATATATATATATATATATATATATATATATATATATATATAATTTTCTTCCTGGTTGTGTGTGTGTAATTCACCTCGGTCGTCTTCTGGTCACCCAGCCAGTCTTCCCCATTACGGAGCGAGCTCAGAGCTCATAGACCGATCTTCGGGTAGGACTGAGACCACAACACACTCCAAACACCGGGAAAGCGAGGCCACAACCCTTCGAGTTACATCCCGTACCTATTTACTGCTAGGTGAACAGGGACCACACATTAAGAGATTTGCCCATTTGCCTCGCCGCGCCGGGACTCGAACCAGGCCCTCTCGATTGTGAGTCGAGCGTGCTAACCACTACACTACGCGGTGTGTGTGTGTGTGTGTGTGTGTGTGTGTGTGTGTATATATATAATAGAAAAATGAACATATGTAACACAAAAAACAATCTACATACATATTATACACCTTACACACATTCAGACACACACACACACACACACACACACACACACACACACACACACACACACACACACACACATACACAGTCATCCTATTTCCTGCTAATGTTACGGAGGCAGGAGAAGGATAACGATAGTCTTGGATTCTTGGGCCACAAGAGATGCGCAATTTGCCGTCAAGAAGTTGAGGCAAATAGCATGACTCTGGTGAACAAGACTACAGAGACCGATTGAGAGATCTGCTGGAGGCCTTGAATGTGTGAAAATTTACAGGTGATTAGTTGAATTAGAGAGAGAGAGAGAGAGAGAGAGAGAGCACGCAGACAGACAAACAGACAGACAGACAGACAGACAAACAGACACACACACACACACACACACACACACACACACACACCGCCCGGTAGCTCAGTGGTTAGAGCGCTGGCTTCACAAGCCAGAGGACCGGGGTTCGATTCCCCCGGCCGGGTGGAGATATTTGGGTGTGTCTCCTTTCACGTGTAGCCCCTGATCACCTAGCAGTGAGTAGGTACGGGATGTAAATCGAGGAGTTGTGACCTTGTTGTCCCGGTGTGTGGTGTGTGCCTGGTCTCTGGCCTATCCGAAGATCGGAAATAATGAGCTCTGAGCTCGTTTCGTAGGGTAACGTCTGGCTGTCTCGTCAGAGACTGCAGCAGATCAAACAGTGAAACGCACACACAAATAATAAATAAATAAATAAATAAATAAATAATAATGTTATTGACTCGTACGACATGAAGGTCAGGAGAAACAGTGGTGTAGTCAATACAACACACACCTTCGGCACTTTTTGTAAACGCGGTGGCTCTGTGTTGCCGCCTGAGTGGTGCAATATCAGCATCGTGTTGCTCATTAGTGCAAGTTTTCATTGTGTGGCTTCGTGCACAGTGAGGCGCTGCGGGATCCTTACTTATTTTGCTCTTTTAAAATAATAATATAATCAAAACTCAGTCACTGATTACATAATACGACCTCTCAAATATAAATATATATATATATATATATATATATATATATATATATATATATATATATATATATATATATATATATATATATATATATATATATTGATAGGTAGATAGGACAGATATAGAGCTACATCAATATAAGATAAAAACCCTGAAATACAATTCGGTACAGAGTGATAATACATCAGTTAGCAAGGAAATTGAAATAAGTGAAATGATACGAGAAACATTCATATTCCGCTTTGAGAGAAGGTCACGAGGTGAATTAAAGAATCAAAACTGAATTCATCTGGAAGATAATGATAATGTTATGAATGATAATGATAGTAATGATTATAATGATAATAATAGCAATAATAACCATGACATTAATAATAGGAATAACAATAATAATAACAATAATATTAATAATAATAATAATAATAATGAAAATAATAATAATAACAATAATAATAATAAAAATAATAATAATATTATTATTATTATTTATTATTATTATTATTATTATTATTAATAATAATAATAATAATAATAATAATAATAATAATAATAATAATAATAATAATAATGATAATAAAGATAATGATAAGAAGAAGAAGAAGAAGAAAACGAAGAAGAAAACAATAATAATAGTTATAATGATAATAATAGTAATAATAATAATAATAATAATAATAATAGTAATAATGGTAATAATAATGATAATGATAAAGATAGAAATAAGTAAGTATATAAATGGTTAACAACAAAGAAATATATTGTATCATAGAAAATATACACATAGATAGAGAGAATGTATATAAAGAAGACACTAACTTTGTTAAAGCTAAATAGATGAGATCTGATCCAAATAGTAGAAGTTAAGTGTTCATTCTCTTGAATCCCAGACGAGGAGACGGATTAATTAACAAAAGTTTCCTTGTGGAACAACCTGTTAATTAAGGTCGGACCGGTTATAAGTAGAGGAGGAGGGAAAGTTGGAGGAAAATATTGTAGATGGAAAAGTAAAGGAGGTAGACATATGTGGATAGAGGGAAGAGGATTGGAGTTGAATAGGTTAATTGAGAGATTTTGGAAATAGAATTTTAAAAAAATCATACTTGTGATATATGTAAGGGAAAGTTGCAGCAGGTATTAAAATAAAGGCTTATTGACTTGTAAAGTAAGATTAGCTATATATATATATATATATATATATATATATATATATATATATATATATATATATATATATATATATATATATATATATATATATATATATATATATATATATATATATATATATATATATATATATATATATATATATATATATATATATATATATATATATATATATATATATATATATATATATATATATATATATATATATATATATATATATATATATATATATATATATATATATATATATATATATATATATATATATATATATATATATATATATATATATATATATATATATATATACATATATATGTTTGTTTCTTTG
>NC_059289.1:12140925-12180925 GCF_017591435.1 Portunus trituberculatus | reverse complement strand
CACCATTTTCTTTTCAATATCTCTTATTCCTGACATATTTACCTCCTCCGCCGTGCATTTATCTTTTTCTTTTACAACGACAGTCTTTTCTTCTCATTGCAGACTCCCCCATTTGCTCCTCATCCTCCACCACGGTGTATAGAGCTGCCCTTGGAGAGGAGATTGTCATTCCCTGCATAGTCTTATCTCATCCTCCTAACGTTACCTTCTCCTGGACCTTCATGAACGCCCTGACAGAGGTGAGTATTTGCCGTAAACGTCACCTTTTGTAATGGGAAAGAAAGATTGTGTGTTCCTGCGTGAGAATGTGTGTTGATGTACGTATGTGTGCTTTTAATCCCTTCAGTACTGCGACGCATTCTTAACACGAGTTTTGGTTGTGATTAGACGGTTTTATTGACATTAGAAAGGGTCTATGGAGGTGAGAAGATTAATGGGGATAGTCAACACCATTTCATTCCCCACATAAGTTTCTGCAGCTGTATAAACAGTAGCAAAATGAACATGAAAATGCGTCATTGTACTGAAGGAGTTAACCATGTAAACGCTTTTTTTTTTTTTTTATAACGTTCAATAGGTAAGATTCTGTGTCTGTATGTTCCTGGCGTTTTTGCTACCTGCTTAAGAATAATTATTATTTATGGATGCGTCTGTCTGGTGTTCTGGTGATATTTCTGTCGGTCTGGTTTTCACGTCAATTCCGTAATGCATCACTCACCTACTGCCCAGCCGGCCAAACAGCCAACCAACCGCCAGCCAACCAGACCGCCAGGGATATTATGTAGAGTGGTGTGGTGAATTATTTTGGCCATGACACACATATGATGCTATAATGTGCACAAACTCAACTACTACGATAACACATAAACAATACAACCTTCCTTTCCCTCCCCTTGCTCCCCTCCCGTTCCCCTTTTCTTACTATTTTTCCACCTCTTTCTCCTTCCTTTGTCCTTATTCCTTTTTTTTCTCTCTCTCTCCCCCCTACGTACTTTTTCTCTTTTTTTTTCTTTTTTTCTCGTTTTACTCTCCAACGTTTTTCTTTCATTTCCTTCTCTCTCTCCCTTTCCTTCTCTGTTTTTTTCCCCTCTTCTACTATCTCCATTCTTTTTCTCCTATTACGCTTCCTCTTTTTATTTCAAATTCCTCTTACTCCTTCGTTATCCTTCTCTTTACATTCGTCTTTGCCTCTTCCTCCTTCATCTCCTTCTTTTCTTCCTCCTTCTCCTCCTCCTCCTCCTCCTCTTCTTCCCCATCCCCCTCCCCCTCCTCCTCCTCCTCCTCCTCCTCCTCCTCCTCCTCCTCCTCCTCCTCCTCCTCCTCCTCCTCCTCCTCCTTTGTTTTTGATTCATTGCTTAATTAACTTGTATTTTTTTCATTTTCCTCGTTATCTGGTCCTCTTTCCTCACGCTTCCTATTGTTCATTTACTTCTTTTGTTACTTAATAATATTTACTCCTGCAATTCTTTGAACCTCTTCTTTTTTTTTTTTTTTTTTTTTCTTTTCATCTAAACTTCCCCATCCCAACATTTCTCACCACGCAATCCCACACACACATCCTCCCTCTCGCTCCTGGAAAACCTTTGGCCATCATCTCTATCCTGCCCTTCCTTTCTCTCGCTCTTGTGTCCTGTTTCCATTCCCATCCATCCGCTCATTCCCTTAAACTAACATTCTTACACTCCATTATTCTCTCTCTCTCTCTCTCTCTCTCTCTCTCTCTCTCTCTCTCTCTCTCTCTCTCTCTCTCTCTCTCTCTCTCTCTCTCTCTCTCTCTCTCTCTCTCTCTCTCTCTCTCTCTCTCTCTCTCTCTCTCCTATCCTCCCGTACTTTCCATCATTCTTGGTCTTCGCTCTCTTTGAACCTTTCGTCTATCACAGCACTTCAATCCCTTCTCTCCCACCCTGGCTTCTCAACCCGTCCCGGTGATCCCCCAGCACGAGAGGGTACCGGGAGACCGGGTAACGTGGAATGGTCTTGTCTCTCGCCTCCGCTACCTGCCGGAGAAACCTCAAGACTACGGCACCCTCCACTGCTGGGCCTCCAATAACGTCGGCAACCAGGATAGTCCGTGTATATTCAGTGTAAAACCCGCTGGTGAGTAAAGGTGGATTTTAGTGCATGTTATATACTATGGTGTAAAGAAGGTTGTGATGAGGCAGTGGATGGTTCTCTTAGGATTGTGTTGGATGGAGTGTGTGAGGTATTTTTTTTTTATGTACAAGGGCAGTAAAAGAGAGGGAAAATAAAGGCTCACTGACATTGCAGTTCCTAGCATGTATAGTTTATGTAGCCCTTTGTTGTGGTGAGGCAGTAGATGGTTTTCTTAGGATTGTGTTAGATGAACTGTATGAGGTGTTATCTTTTTATGTAGGGAAACAAAAGGAACGAAAAAAAAAGGCTCACTGACAGTCAAGTTCCTAAAGAAAGGCAATAGCGTAAGTGTAGTTTATTGACCCCTTTGTTGTGGTGAGGCAGTGGATGGTTCTCTTAGGACTGTGTTAAATGGAGTGTATGAGGTTTTTTTTTTATGTAGGACAGCAAAGGAATGGAAAAAAGGCTCACTGACAGTACAGTTCCTAAAAAAAACGACAATAGCATAAGTGTAGATTATTCAGTCCTTTGTTGTGGTGAGGCGGTGGATGGTTCTCTTAGGATTGTGTTAAATGGAGTGTATGAGTTTTTTTTTATTTTATGTAGGACAGCAAAGGAACGATAAAAAAGGCTCACTGTTAATCCAGTTCCTAAAGAAAGGTAGCATAAGTGTAGTTTATTTAACCCTTTGTCTGATGATGACGTAATGACATGTTATTTGAGGGAGTATTTGACTTTCACAAACCAAACACCAGAGCCAAAAGTCACTGAGGGATTTAAACTACACCGAGATTCCTTCCCTTGTCTGTGGTGTCATCCTAAATAACACTCTGAACTTTTCCTTGATAGTTGCATGAAGGTGAAGAAACTGTCATATCATTCAAAGGTTTAAAGAGATAAGAGTGCATGGTACAGCTTTTTTTTTTTTTTGCTTGGATTAGCAGTGATAGGATTAGTATTGATAGTTCTTACTTTCCTCTTATGTGAATTCTCAATAGTTAGTTTATTTTGAGCTTCGTGAATGGTGAGGAGCTCTCAAACCTCGTATTCTCTGTGCTTTATCTCCACTATTTCAAAGGGCTTTATTTAAACTTACACGAATTTTTAAAGTGTTTTTATGGTTTTAGAGGTAAACTGATAACATTTCTATATTATTAACTCGAAAACCTCGCTAATCATTCCTGTGGCCTTGGAAAATAGTTATGGTGAGAGAGCAAAGCGTTTCTGAATACGGACCCTCGTCTTTAGAATCTTATATTTTATATTCTAGATGAGTTAATTCAGAGTTTCGTGAAAGTTAACTTGTGTCTTGCTTGCTCCGCCTTTGTGTTCCTTTGTGTGATGATTTTGGTGTTGAGTTTGTGTTGAAATTTGGTTCGTTCCCTCGTTTTCAACACTACTCTTTTACATTTTTTCTTCTAATCTGACAGTCAACATGAATTCAAGGCCTGGATATGTTAATTTCCTGCATTTGTTCAGATTGTGAATCTCTCTCTCTCTCTCTCTCTCTCTCTCTCTCTCTCTCTCTCTCTCTCTCTCTCTCTCTCTCTCTCTGTACAGAAGTCATTTCCGCGAGAAAATCGTCGGGAGGAAGTTAAGCTAATTGTTTCACTTGATTTGGACGCGTTTCCAAAAAATTCTTTACTTACTTTTGTTTTGATTATAGCGTCCATCAACAAACTCTTGGAGAGAAGAAAATAACGTAAATAAACTCCGCTTCAAATCTTCATTATTAAACCAAACTAAAGAGAAGGAGGATAAGGATGAGGATGAAGAGGATAAGGAAAAAAAACGACGATGATGACGATAATAATAACAATGACGAAAAGGAAAGAGAGTACAAGGAGAATAAATGAGTAGGACCACAAAAAAAAGAAGAAAAGCAGAACAGGCATCACCTATACCTGTCCAGCGCTATATCTGGAACAGGACACCGACTGATCATTCTTCCACAAACTATCAAAGTGCAGGTGGTGACGCAGGATTCTCAAACATGATTGCAAGAGGAGACAGAGAAGAGAGGTGGGGAGAATGTATGTACACGTGACTAAGTGTGTGAGTCTGGGATACACTGGAAGGCCGCTGTGAGGTGTGGTAGACTTGCTTCCAAAAGTGTGGGTGGGTGACGGAGAAGACGGGAGGATACTGAGAGAAAAGGGTGAAGAGTTTTGTACCTTTGCTTACGGAGTGGGAATTGTGGGGTCTTGTATTGGAATTCAGAGAGAAGAGAGAGTTTTATAAAATCTGGAAGACGTGTCAGAGAGAGAGAGAGAGAGAGAGAGAGAGAGAGAGAGAGAGAGAGAGAGAGAGAGAGAGAACCATTATCTATCTCAGCCTCTTCGTATATGTAACATGTCGATGAGTTACAAGTACAGCGATGTTTTAATTCGCTACTTGAATCAAAACTTCCAATAAATTATCCAGAATCACGAACGAAGTAAGCGCTGGCCGTCCCTATGTTACTCTCCCTCCCTACTTTCCTTTTTGCTTTTTCTCTTTTCCTCCCTTCCCAACTTGCCACCACCTCTCGTCAGCCCATCCTACCTGCCTCCCTCTTGCCCCCCCAGCCCCTCCCTCCTCGCCCGTGTCCGTATTGAAGGTGACAGTCCATCCTGCCTCGGCCGGCTCCTCTCTGTTGTCCGATGAGGGAAATATGTCATGATAGAGCTCCTCCCCCTAATCTCTCCTCTTTCTCCCCTTCTCCCTCATCTCCCTCGTCCCTCTTCTTTCCATCTTATCCCTTTCCTTCATCCGTTCCCAGTCTCTCCTCTTCTGTCCTCCTCTCAACATCAGGAGGAGGAGGAGTGAGAGACAGATTTCCCGCGAGACACGAGAACAGGGAGTCGTGTTGAGAACCAAGCGAGGCTGTCCGTACCACTTCCCTCCTTCCTCTATCCTGGACTCTTCCTATTTGGCAATTTGTGACACTTTGTTCGCGTCTTTTCACGTAAAGCCGGACTGGACACTGGATACTATTTTTAGGAGCACAGGTAAATATGAACTTTTACTTCCACAAGATTTGCGACCCACCCAGCTGTACTCTATATTGGGCTCTTCCAGCGTCACTTCTCGAAACTCGACAATGGCAGTATCTTAATCTCTTCCTTATCCCTGACACGAATATGTCTTCCCGTAACACTCCTGGTAATCCTCTGCGTCCACAGGTGTTCCTTCGCCTCCACTCAACTGCACCGTGAGTAACCAAACGTGGGAGAGTGTGGAGGTGACATGTGGTGACTCCGGAGCGTCGCTGGGACATCACAGGGGCCACAGCTACGGCTACAATAACCCTGAATTGAACGAGGTGGCTCCAGCTAACCATCCCGCGGAGCTGTTGCAGGACAGTGATAAGCCCCGCTATCTGCTGACGGTGAAGGAGCGACTCACGCACGCCGTCACCCACAATCTCACGGGTAAGACAGGGGGAACGGGAAATGAAGGATGAGAGGGGGAAGAAGATATATGAAAAAAGCACCACATAGCTGTTCATTTGTAATTTTGATACTTAGATCACATTTCAGATTTACGAAAGGGTAGACCTATAAAGTGAACAAGACAAAGTTAAGATAAGATAAGATTAAAGCTCGATTTTAATGAAAGAAACACTAAAATATATATCATTCTACTAGTTTGATTTTTTTCTTTGAGCCGATGGAAGGAATTCAGACACCCAGACAATCTTGTGAGTCGCCTTACCTGATTTCTTCAGTCCCCAGTCCCCGGTAACCTGAGGTGCTGGTCTGTAATTGCTTCCTGTTTGTCAATTACGTCATGACCTGAGTCACTTTATGGCCCGGGGGAAGAAAATGGCGGCATGCACCAAGACTGAAGCACTGCGGGCTGTAGTTCTTTATAGATTAACGTAGCCTTACTGGACATGTGGGTAAATAGTATTAGGATTGTATCAATATTTAATCATTTGTTCAGGAAATGGACTACGTTGGGATTTATAAGGTTTAGTGTGTAAGAAAATCTAACCTCACCTGTCTTACTTCAGCGTATCCTTAACCGTTCATGTGATATTATTTCTCACCTACAGTATATAAGACACAGCTAGTTTATTACCTAATCTAGCTCTGTGTTTCATATCTAAGATGATAATACCTTCCCTAGAGGTACCTGTGGTACCGCAACACTCTTGAGTAAAAAGGGGAAAAATATATTTACTATGACGCAACTGACACACAGCGACGTGTATCAAAGGAGGACTTCTGATTGCAGGTGAGCGGGGTGTGTTCTCCGTGACGGGCCTGACAGCGGGCCTGGATTACGTCATTTCAGTGGTGCGATATAACAGTCACGGCCGCTCTTCCAACGTGACCCTCGAGGCGTTTACTCTCAGGACGGCCGAGAACAGGATGAGTAAGTGCCGCCCCTGTGCTATTTACGATTCTTTTGACCAAATAACTGAATAGTTGAATAAATGTGTGTGTGTGTGTGTGTGTGTGTGTGTGTGTGTGTGTGTGTGTGTGTAATTCACTGTTTGATCTGCTGCAGTCTCTGACGAGACAGCCAGACGTTACCTTACGGAACGAGCTCAGAGTTCATTGTTTCCGATCTTCGGATAGGCCTGAGACCAGGCACACACCACACACCGGGACAACAAGGTCACAACTCCTCGATTTACATCCCGTACCTACTCACTGCTAGGTGAACAGGGGCTACACGTGAAAGGAGACACACCCAAATATCTCCACCCGGCCGGGGAATCGAACCCCGGTCATCTGGCTTGTGAAGCCAGCGCTCTAACCACTGAGCTACCGGGCCGTGTGTGTGTGTGTGTGTGTGTGTGTGTGTGTGTGTGTGTGTGTGTGTGTGTGTGTGCGCGCGCGCGCACCATCTGTCAGTAAGCAAAAATACAGTTGCAGAGATTTACAGCTTATCACAGACTTACTGTGAAATACGGCTTGACTTTAGATGCAGCACAAAGGCAATTGTTAGATTAATTACCTGTACGCACACACACACACACACACACACGTGCGCGCGCGCATGTGTGTGTGTGTGTGTGTGTGTGTGTGTGTGTGTGTGTGTGTGTGTGTGTGTGTGTGTGTGTGTGTGTGTGTGTGTGTGTAATTCACCTCCTCGGTAGCCTGCTGGTCACCCAGCCAGTCTTCCCCATTACGGAGCGAGCTCAGAGCTCATAGACCGATCTTCGGGTAGGACTGAGACCACATCAACACACAACACACACCGGGAAAGCGAGGCCACAACCCCTCGAGTTACATCCCGTACCTATTTACTGCTAGGTGAACAGGGGCCACACATTAAACGGCTTGCCTTTTTGCCTCGCCGCTTACCGGGACTCGAACCCGGCCCTCTCGATTGTGAGTCGAGCGTGATAACCACTACACTACGCGGTGTGTGTGTGTGTGTGTGTGTGTGTGTGTGTGTGTGTGTGTGTGTGTGTGTGTGTGTGTGTGTGTGTGTGTGTGTGTGTGTGTGTGTGTGTGTGTGTGTGTGTGTGTGTGTGTGTGCTTGCGTGTGTAGTAACCACCATCCTGCAACAGGAGAGGAGCTGGAGGGCGGAGAGTCAGCCCTGCTCGGGGTGGTATTGGGTGTGATGGGCGTGGTGCTATTACTGGCCGTGGGTGCCATCGCCATAACCCTTCGCTCGCGCTCACGCCCGCGGCCCGCCTCCCCCGCTAACAAGACGAGGATACCCCCAGGCGAGGCGAGTGAATCTGGCACGCTGGATCACCCGGACCTGCTGGAGGCGGAGTCCCATGTACCCACCGCCGGTCCTTATCGCTCCGCTGAGGTGACGCAGGCGGTGAGTAACCACAACTGCCATTTAAAGACAATTTTATCCCTCTAGATAGAATTATAGTGATCCTTTTTTTCACAAACTTTTTATGATACTCTGATTAATAATAACACGGTGTTATTTTTCAATAATCATGGAGATTTTCAAGTACCTGTAAAACTTTACTAGTTTTTTTTCTTTTTTCTTATAATATCAGTATTTAAAATTATACTTGATTATATAAAGCTAAGAAGAGTTGTAGCAATCAAAGGCTACAGTTAACTTGAGTTGTTATAGGTGTTAATAATTTGTCAGTATTCATTTTGATTGTTTATTAGCCCTGTGTCGTTTACCTGCCAGTCGTGTTTCTAGCAATAAGAGGTTGCAAAGGACAAACCTGTGTGTAGGAAAAAATGTTGTACTTGTGAAGTGTTACTCAAGGGCATGAGCAGTGTGGCGTCCCTCCCAGCGCAGTGAAGGAACGGCTTAGTGTCTTGGTGCCCACAGCGGACAGGACGCTTAGAATCTCTTTGCTTTCATTTACCCTTCAGTTGCTCTCCCCGGCCCGCACTCTGGATGATGAGGTCAGCGTCACCCCCGCCTCCGTCTCCCCCACCGCCCATCTGGAGTACTTGCCGTGTGAGGGTTCCGAGTCCGTCTCCCCGAACGTTCGGTCACACCCTCGCCTCTATGTGCGGGCGGAAGGACACACGGGTCAGCAGGAGAGCTTCCTCTGAGCACCACTAGCGCCGTGTTTCACTGGCATACAGCAGCAGCAGCATCGCCATGTAAAGTAAATTTTTGTAGGAGTGGTTGAAAATGTTCCGGGTGGTTGGTGATAAAGCAGTGACGTTTTTTTCATGGAAGGGTAGCGTATTTTTTGGCATAATTCCTATTTACGTAGCTAGTGATGCAGGTGTTGGAGACGAGACGCCTGGTGGCTGTACTTGGTATTTTTCTCACGTTTTGTGTGTGCGTGTGTGGGTGTGGGTGGTGGGTGGGTGGGAGGGTGGGTATGCTTCCCTGTTTCATAAAGGAGTGAACTGAGGCGTGTTTCATGTGTGCTTCGGACCAGAAGCGTGAATAGAGACTCAAGTTACGTATTTTCTCCAATGCTAGCTTGACGACACAGTTGTGATAAATGATGGAATTGCAGAAAGTTTCCTCGACATCGACGGCTGTTGAAGCAGTGAAGGAAAATGGACACACGGGACTCAATCGAACTTGTTAAATCGTCTGTGAGATTCCAGCGAGTGTGTTGACAAGTGTTACCTTTTTAGGGGCTGTGAGGCCTTCGGGACGAGAATGTGCCACACAAACCGCTCCAAACCCTCTTACCACTTTGACACTTAACGAAAAAAAAGCGCACAAACAAACAAGACGATGTGGGCCGTGAGTGAAGAAATCGATATTGCTCATGGCGACACAGAATGACGTGGTATTCCCGAGGGGAGAATATAGTGCCAAGTGTCGCCTCCACGAGGGGAAAATTGAGGGAAGATGATCTTGATTTAGAAGTCCAGGTGGTCCAAGTGTGGTTGTTGTAGGAAATGAAAAGATATATGTATGAGATTTATAAATAATGTATAAAGCTGATCACTCACAGGAAACAAATACGTAAAAAAAAAGTATATAAATAAATATATCTATGTAAAAAAGTTATATGTTTAGACTTCCATATATTTCGTAACTTCCAGATTTGTTCCTCTTCACCGATCATTGTGTAGCGTTTGGCCCAATGCTCTTCAACTTGACGTGAAATTTTTGAACTCTGCTGGCCAAATTCGCCATAAAAATTAGACGTTGTGTGAGTGGTGAGAATGGTGTTTGCTCCTTTTCCTTTTTCCTTTTTCCTGGCCTCCCTCCAGATGTCCTCGAGGGGCAAGATGTGGGTTTGTTGTACCTGTTTGCCTAGAACGGGGAAGGTAATTATCTGGAAAGTGGGACTAACACCACCGTTTTCTTTGCTCGGTAACAACATCGATTTTTTTTTCGATACGAATGGTGTGTGTGTGTGTGTGTGTGTGTGTGTGTGTGTGTGTGTGTGTGTGTGTGTATTTGAGCGCACGCGCGTTATGGAATCAAACTCCCAACTATTGACAGCTTCCTAAATAGGCATCATTATGTGTATATACTTTAATGAGTACACGTGTGTGTGTGTGTGTGTGTGTGTGTGTGTGTGTGTGTGTGTGTGTGTGTGTGTTGACGTTAGGAGCGTCAGGAAAAACTAACATTCAGGGTTGCAAAAGGTGCTGAGTGACAAGTCTTTATGGAATATTATACAGATTATAAAGGAACACATAGTATTTTAATCACCTACATTTTGAATACTTTTTATTACGTATTGTAAGTTCTATTATTTATTTCTTTGCTTACTTTTTTATGCGATATTTTATTATCACATTTTAATAATCTGTATTTCAAAACATCTCAGATTTCATTTTTCTGTCTTTGAAATTGTTTTCGATCCTTTCCTCAATAGCAGATTCTTTCCCGCCTCAAAATTATCTATTACATTAACATTATCTTCAAATTGCTTTATATTCTCCATTGTCGTCAACGGGTCAGTGGATTCCTTGTTATTGAGTTTGCTGTTATAGTTATGGCTTCCTTATTTCTTCCTTTTCTCTTTTCAATATCTATTTCCTTTCATATTAGTCTTAAACATTTTATTAATTTATTGTTTACTTTATATATATATATATATATATATATATATATATATATATATATATATATATATATATATATATATATATATATATAATCGTTACTTGTTGGTGATTTTCACTCTGCATGTGCACCTTGCTAATCCATCCACGGATTTCCCTACCATCTCTTTTATTTATCAATTTATGCAATTTCTTTAACTTCATATTATCACTATACTAATCGTATAATGTTAATGTTGATTCTTGTGTTTCGAGTTTTTTTTCGGCATCCATCCTGCCACTGAGGCTCATTTATTTGTTTTACCGCTGCTGACCCGACACTCTACGGAGGTGGTTTAGTGACCAAGTTGCGAGTCTTCGATGACGTGTCTGAAGATAAACCCTTCCCTAGTGTGACTTTCCCTCAGCTGCCTGAAACTGTCTCGAAACTACACGACGTTCTGCTCAAAGGACTTCTCGAGCGTAATTCCAAAAAGTTTCGGTCTCTAAAGAAACCTTGTCCCCCGACGTGGCCTAGATATTGCCAATTTTAGCTCAATTTTCAGAAACTTAGCGCTTACATTTTTCTTAATACAGAAGTTTCACATTTTTCCATTTACTCTTTTTTGTATCTCGCTCATATTAACTCCCCTCCGCCATTGCTTCCGCGCTTTACCATGCAGCCCTCTCTCCCTCCCCTCACCCACTCTCCACTCTCCCACCTGCAGCCTTCACGCCATCCTCCACCTTTTCCACTTACTCACTTCATGTATAGCCAGTCCATCCTGTGCATTTAGCCTTCACCTATTTAACATTTCATTTTCTTCCTTATTTTCACCATCTCTCTTTCTAATTACCACAGGACAAGTTTATTTTATTTTTTAATCTCTTTTCCTCACCTCTTACTTCCCATTTGCAGTTTCTTATCACGGTGAAGTTGCTGACAGCCGTGTGTTCGCGCCCTACTAAATTTGCCGGAAAAAGCATCGGCGGTGATTCAAGGAAGGTGCTAAAATCAGTCGTTTATAGGAAATGTGACGCCCAAGAGAAAACATTGAAACTAAACTTTATCGAATCGAAAAATAAAGAAAGAAAAATGAAATGAAAAAACAAGTTAAAGAAATAAAATCATCAGTAAGGAAAGAAAGTAAAAAGGGAAGTAAATTACCATAAGTGTTTTTTAGAATACTTGGAAGATTATGGGCTTTGCAGAAATTCTAAAGAACATTTCGGGACGCGGTGTTGGTCCACAAGTGGCACTCCTAAGAACCACTGGGGCTTCTTATCACACTCATCAGATTTCAAGGAAAGGAAACTGGTGGCGTATATTGAAGGTTTGTCCACCGCCACCACACTCCTGCCGGCTGCCGTCCCTACCCTCGCCGTCAGCCCTAGTGCGGAATTCATCACGGGCGTCAAGGGACAAGGGCACTCTTCTCATGCCTCATAGGAACTTTCGAGTAAAGTAATTACATTTCTCTCTCTCTCTCTCTCTCTCTCTCTCTCTCTCTCTCTCTCTCTCTCTCTCTCTCTCTCTCTCTCTCTCTCTCTCTTATTATTATTATTATTATTATTATTATTATTATTATTATTATTATTTTCCTATCATTATCTTATTTGCCTTTGATTCTGTGTTAGATTGTATTAAGTTGATGAACACAATACATTATGATGGCTGTGTGTGTGTGTGTGTGTGTGTGTGTGTGTGTGTGTGTGTGTGCACGCGTATTTGTGTGTATTTGTGTGAACGCTAAAGAGACTTGATCACGGGAACAAGATGTGCGCTCGCATTGCGTCATATGTACATAAGACCAGTTGTGTGAGCGCGGAAGTTGTGCGTGCTCTCTATCGTGTACATAGCAGCATAAATATCACTTTCTATGTAACCAAGTGACCGATCCTCTTCATTGTTCGCTTGGAAGGCTGCTGTACATAGGAGGGTAGGGACGGGAGGGGAGGGAAAGAAGGGGTAGGGAGGGAACTTAGGGAATGGGTTGTGTCTCCCCCTTATCAAAAACTGTGTCAATCTTGTTTATTCTCTTCTGTGTTACTCGAAACTCTCTAGGACATTTAAAAAGAAAGGACTTAAGGAAACGAGCGAGCGATAAAACGTCAGCCTACTACAGGAACCAGAGCCCCGGTGAGGGAAGGGGGGAGAGTCAACTAGCGGGTTCATCCGTGGTCAGGCCTCGCCAGTGCGCGGTGAAGCCAGGGTGGAACAGCTCAATCTAAAGGCAATCCTGTGAATTCGAACTATTTCACATATATATATGTTATAATGTTTCTTGAGGAGACTACCAAATGTCAAGCATATATTTTTTACATGTTGTTGGCATAATAAAAACTACCAAAGTGTTGTTGTCTCTTTTTCCTCTTATCACTATTAGTGTTCGAGACGCATCTTATGGAAGGTTCTGGCATGGATTATGTAACAACTATTTCAGTAAATACTAATTCTTCTCTGCTATCGCCATCACTCTCATCAACATCATGTGCATGTAGAATGTTTAATTTCATAAGCCATAACGCAGCAGATTGCCTTATTTATGTGTGCGCAGATGGTGTCTCTATGGCCAAGAGGAGAGCATGACGTCATCGGGGATGCTTCTACAGGATTGGTTAAGCGGGTAAGTATTGCCAATATAGTTGTGTTAGTAGACCATTAGCGACTGGTTAGAAGTTGCATTGTGTGAAAAGCAGCGTGTGATAGTTGCGTCAATGTAAGTTCCGTTGTTCAGTCTATAATGAATATCCCTTTTCATGATACAGAGTACTTAACTGACATAATTATTCTTTCATCTGCGAGCATCATGAATAAATCTTACGTTTGAGGTTGTGTGACAGATTATGTTAGGTTAGGTTTGTATAGATGAGATGTGAAAATGCAGGTATAAATGATGTTTGATTATTTCTGCCAGCTAAATTTCGCTATACTGGAACATCTACAATTAAGGAAAAAACCAGTCATTTAAGGTAGAGATGAAATTTCCTGGCAAGTTGGTAAGACTATAAAGTGTGCGGGCACCCACTGCCCCTGCTTCACTCTGCGCATTCACGAGTTGGCAGTTGTCTGCGGTTGATCTTCGGATACTATTATCTTAAAGTACTTTTAAAGGTAAGCTTCATGTGATTTTCTCTGGTTATGAATATTGTAGTTTTCTTCGTGAACAATATGTACGTCATTTAAACAGCATGTTTCTGTTCACCTTAAGCATCTTCACACGTAAATACTGGCTAGTACAGTGGTAACGCCATGGTACAATAACTTTTTGATAGGTAGACGCACGAGAACATTATTGGAACCACCAGCTGACTCAGTGACGTCATCTGGTCGTGTAAACAACTCCATATCTTCGAGTGAGTGTACACGTGTGGCAGAATTTGATCTTGGATTGTATGTTTCATGTGCCTTAATATTAATTTCTTATTGTTAGTATGGGCAAAGCTAGACCTTGTGCAGTGTATGGATGCACGCCTGCGAAGTCTAGTAATTTTAAATATTATAAATTCCACAAGAACAAGACCACCGCAAGACAGTGGCTCCAAAAATGCTATCGTGCTGACACAGTAAACGTTAATAATGCCGTGATTTGTGAGCAACATTTTAGTTCCGCCCAAATTAAGCGCAATTTGAAATATGAGTTATTAGGTTCCCCAGTTCCAAGGAGTTGGAGGGATCTAAAACTGAGGCAGTCCCTGATCAAAATCTGCCATTTCGTGGACACGATAATGGAAGTGGCCTTTCTGCAGAAAATACAGGTAAGGAAACTTAGATTTACTGGCTAAATCTGATCAGTTTCAACACTCCAAATTAGAAATTGTATAATCTGCTTATGCCTAATGAACGAAATTAGTTCTACTAGTAGCCTAGACCTAGTCCATAATTTACAGGCTATGCCAGCCTTACAGGCTACTGACTGTACCATGGTACAATAACTTTTGATGTCTCTCGTTATTGTACCATGGGTTTACACTCAAGAATAAAGTACCTATATGAAGTGTGAATAGTTTAGGGCCGATGCAAGCTAAAGGAATGGATTGCCACGTTTAAATAGCGGTATACACTCACGGTCCATTCATATTACATGCATTTCAATGGCTTACGGTCCCCACTGAAATGCATTTAGTATGTGACAGCACCGTAAACAGAGCGTGACCGTCCCTGTATAGTGTGGATCGCCTTTAGACTCATACGTGCATTAGCCTTTAGCCTCTTGTAGTTTTATATGTAGAGAGAACAGTGAGGTGCTGAGGAAGACGACGAAGGTACATGAAGGCGAAGAGGATCAGAGGAAATCAATGTGCATTATGCAATAATGCATAATGTATATGGCTTGAAAAATCCACTAACAATGTTTTTGAGCCACATCTACTAGGCTATCTGACATGTCTTTATCCATACAATATCTTGTCTATCGCCATGAAATATCATCAACATTCAATCACTAATGTGTATCATATTCAATTTTCGACTGCATAACTAATGGATCATGAAAAGAAAAAAGTTTTATATTAATTATTCATGATTTAATGAGTAGCAGACTATCGCGATCAGAGCTGGCTAGGCAAGTGGATGACGTCACAGAAACAGCGTTTCAGAAGACTTACCAGTAGGGCTGTGAGTTCAAGACTCTCGCGCATCTATCTGTCTCGTTATTGTACCATGGGTAACGCGCTGGACTGACAATGCTAAGGTCGGCAGATTGAGTCTCGCTCGGGCTCGTGAGTTAAACTGTGTACTGGGAGGTTAATGCTGTGGTTGGAGTACCGTAGTGGGAAGTTAGATTCACCTGGCTGACGTTCTGGAGAACATCAGATGTGACTGATATTGGAATTTTGCTAAAATTGTCTCTCCCCCAAAAAAACCCCGATTCCCCACGTGCCCCAAGCTTGTTGAAGCGGAAGGGGGAGAGGATATTTTAAGAATACTTAAGGAGGTGCTATTGGTAAGATTTACCAACTTTTTTTATAATATTCTGCGACTAATACTTCCTTAAATTTGTTTTATTATATTGGTTACTGAATGTATCAAATAATCTAATGTTCCTGAGCCAGCAGTTTGTTACATTAGATGAATTTGTCTCAACCGTAAAGTCTGCCCTTTGTCCACCTCCATACGTCGCGTTCTTAG
Source organism: Portunus trituberculatus (assembly GCF_017591435.1). Lineage (NCBI taxonomy): Eukaryota > Metazoa > Arthropoda > Malacostraca > Decapoda > Portunidae > Portunus > Portunus trituberculatus. Next base: position 12,165,303 of record NC_059289.1, on the reverse strand, counting down.
TACACCATTCATAATGAATAGAAAATGTCGCGTAACGGCCTTTACTTTGTAGAGCCGATCAGGCCGAAGACACTCCGATCATTACCCACAAGACTCACAGCATAAGAGTTCCGCAGCTCTAGTGTCCCTAAGAGACTAAGCATCCTAAGAGGTTACCATAAACCAGTTAGAAATTCACAAAGGTAGTTAATTAGCTTCTGCTGCCCTCAGTGTCACACCAAGTAACACAAAACTGTCCTTAGAGGCCTTTTCTCGGTAACATTTTGGATGACATGCGTGCGTGGAGGAAACATCCGAGGCTCCATCTGCCAGTTACGGCCAAGGCAAACTATACTCTAACGCCTCACCCTTAGCCTAGTGAGTGCTAATCCACTACTACTTTAGAGAATTATGCAAAAGAGTAGGGAGTTAATGCTTGGCTTTATCGTCGTTCTTGTCTTTCGACTGAGCCTGAATTTCCCGTGTTGCCTATTCCGTCCCTTCTCTCATCTCTATGTATTCTCTTTTCGCTTAATTTCAACACAGCTTTGATATATACGAACCCTGGTTGACAGACGGCACACAGAACAGCCGCAAGATCAGGCAGCTTTAAGAGAGATGGAGGTCATTCAAGTTTGGAGGGTTTCTTTTTCCTTTGAACAATATTCTTTTGAGGTCACAGGTGGGTGTCCTTTATCCTCACTCACTCGTCCCAGCCTCACACCATCTGGCTCCTTATTGCCGTCTCAGCAGCTGGTCATAAAGCTGCAAGGAAGGGATGAGAGGCAGATGAAGCATTGTCCTCGCAGCTGAAAGTCACTTGAAGTTTTCTGTGAGGACCAAAAAGGAGTAAATTTCCTGTGAGCCTGACTGAGTGTGCAGACTCGGCCTGTGTGTCAGGGTCCAGAGAAGAATATAGATATTTCATAGGGTGTATGAGGTTTTTCTTACTCACATTTGTTTCCAGTTTCTTTTTAAGTTATTCTCGAGCAGACTTGTGAATGTACATCTTTGTCATTGTACATTAGAAATTGACTACCTTTTATTTCACTTTTTTGTTTGTTTGTTGTTTACATTATTGATTGATCCTGGGCTCATGAATTTTTCTACATGTATTAGGTACGTCTTACTTGTCTACAAATGCTTTATCCTCACGCGTATGATTCATAGCTACCATTTTCAATGCAATGTTCATGATTGAAATCACTGTCTCAACACTACTTTATAACTCTGCCACACAGTGATATCCAATGCAAATAATGTCCTTAGTTTTGATAAATCACAACCCTTGCACTTTTGTAGATAAGAAGATACTATTCTATGTTTAAAAGTCTTTATCTCTGTTACTTGCCTTTAATGAACCACCATTCTGACTGTAAAAACAACATGGACGCTATTTTGCAGAAGACGAGCTACAGTGTATTGTGCAAGCAACGCTACAAGGGATTACATCTTACACTGAGAGACTGCGTAATGGCTTTTTGATGGTGAGTATTCTAAGATGTATTTTGCAGCGATTATTAACATTTTTCAATCGTATCAGCAGTTACCGCCCTTTGAAATGCATGGAAGTAAACGGTTGTGTAGTGTTGTGTCTGCCTAAAAAAAACGAAGGGACGAGGAACCAGTTCTTTATTGGAAGTGTTGGTGTTGGTGAGCCTGTTTGTCCTTGCCCTGCCCTCTGCCGTGCCGGGCTACTGGCGCGGAGATAATCTTTGTTTATCTTACTTCACCTCTGGTTATTTTATTTGCGTGAGCCTGTTTCTTTCTTTTTTTTTTTTTGAGTGGCCTGGTGTTTGCTTTGTATCGTGTATAATTGGCATTCAATTGGGCACCGTCTGGGAGGATTATCTTGGTGTTTATTTAGCAAAGTCTCCAGCCACACGTGAAAAGAAGAGAAGAGAGTAGGACGTTTGGCGTTTGACCTGAGCTCTTCGCCGTATCTTCCCTTCATGTTTTCCACGGCGTACTGGGAACTTGCTGGAAATAAAAAAAAAAGTGTAATAATGGTAATAAATGAACATGAAGTATCTTAATTGACATCAACATGTTAGGAATGGAAAACCTGTCGAGCTATGAAAGAACGAGTAAAACAATATGCATTACCTCAATCAGTCTTTTCTCCGGCCTAATGGTAACGCTTTTTTTTTCATTTGAAAAGGAAAAAGCTGGCCAAGAGCAACATTAAGCAACAAAAAAGAAACACTAAGTTGCCAGTCCCATTGCACGTCCGAAAAGTTAGCCCCAAAAAAGGATGAAAGTCTTGAAACCTCCCTCTTAATTTAAAGTCATAGGGAGTTGGAAATACAGAAGCACGTAGGGAGTTCCAGAGTTTACCAGAAAAATGTATGAATGAGAGTACTCGTTAACTCTTGCATTAGAGAGTTGGACAGAATAGGGGTGAGAGAAAGAAGACAGCCTTGTGCAGTGAGGTCGCAGGAGGAAGGGAGGCATGCAGTTAGGAAGATCAGTAGAGCAGTTAGCATGAAAATAGCGGTAGAAGATAGCAAGAGAAGCAACATTGTGGTGGTGACAAAGAGGCTGAGGACAGTTAGTCAGAGGAAAGGAGTTGATAAAACTGTGGGTGGAACATGCGAAGAGTGTTCCATATAGGGGCGGATAAGACCCTTGTTCAAAGTTAGCAGTTAAGGGGTTAAGATAAACTGACAGAGACGTTTCAGAACGCTTAACTTCATAGAAGCTGTTTTAACGAGAGATGAGATGTGAAGTTTCCAGTTTAGATTATAAGTAATGGACAGACCGAGGATATTCATTGTAGGAGAGAGAGACAGTTGAGTGTCATTACAGAGGAGGTGATAATTGTCAAGAGGGTTGTGTCGAGATATTGGACGGAAGAAATGAATTTTTGAGGCATTGAACACTACCAAGTTTTTTTGGGGGCCCCAATCAAAAATCTTAGATAAATCAGAAGTCAAGCTTTTGTGGCGTCCCTGCGTGACCTGTTGACATCCTGAAACGTTGGTCGGCTCTGAAAAGATGTGGAAAAGTGTAGGGCGGCATCATCAGCGTAGGAGTGGATAGGGCAAGAAGTTTGGTCAAGAAGAACATTAATGAATTAAGGGAAGAGAGTAGGTGACAGGACAGAACCCCGAGGAACAGCACTGTTAATAGATTAAGGAAAAGAACAGTAGCTGTCTTCCACGGCAGTAATAGAACGGTCGGAAAGGAAACTTGAGATAAAGTTGCAGAGAGAAGAATAAAAACCGTAGGAAGGTAGTTGTGAGAACAAAGCTCTGTGACGAACTCTATCAAAATGTTTTCATATGTCTAAGGTAACAGCAAAAGTTTCATCAGAATCTTTAAAGGTGGATGACCAAGACTCGGTAAGCCAAATCACCAGTAGAGCGATATTAACGGAAGCCATACTGGAGATCAGATAGAAGATTGTGAAATGACAGATATTTAAGAATCTTCCTATTAAGGATAGTTGCAAAGACTTTACGCAAGCAAGAGATTAAAGATGCATGGTGGTATTTTGAGGGATTAAAACGGTCACCCTTTTTAAGAACAGGCTGAATGTAGGAAAACTTCCAGTAAAATGGAAGGGTAAAAGTCGATAGACAGAGTTGGAAGAGTTTGGCCTGGCAAGATGCAAGGAAAGAGGCACAGTTTTTGAAAAGAATAAGAGAGACCTCATCAGGTCCATAAGCCTTCTGAGCGTTTAGGCTAGCTAGGGCATGGAAAACATAATTACGAGGAATTTTGATAGAAGGCATGAAATAGTCAGGAGGTGGAGGAGAGGGAGGGACAAACCCAGAATCATCCAAGGTGGAGTTATTAGCAAAGGTTTGAGAAGAGTTCAGTTTTAGATACAGACGTGATGGCAGTGGTGCCATCAGGATGAAATAAAGGAGTGAAAATGAAGAAGTATAGTTATTGGAGATGTTTTTGGCCAGATACCAGAAGACTTAAGAGAAGTTGGATTTCGAAAGATTTTGACATTTTCTATTAAAGAAGTAGTGTTTGGCAAGTTATGAACAAACTTGGCATGATTCCGGGTAGAAGATCTTTCTTCCTCTTTTTTTAAGGGAGCAGCGGCGTGGCGGATAATAGGGAAGGTGGGTAGGGATCAGGGATTGAGGAACAAGATTCGGGGAAATTGGAAAACCAATGGGTAAAGTTAGGTCTTGGGGAAGCAATCAAAAGACCATCACCATCCGCTGCCACCCGAGACCCGCCGTGTCTCACAGGGACGGGCAGCCACTGAGAAAACTGCATTGGTCCTGCTGCTGTGCCTGTGAGGGTGCCTGAGGGAGGGAGAGAGAGAGAGAGAGAGAGAGAGAGAGAGAGAGAGAGAGAGAGAGAGAGAGAGAGAGAGAGAGAGAGAGAGAGAGAGAGAGAGAGAGAGAGAGAGAGAGAGAGAGAGAGAGAGAGAGAGAGAGAGAGAGAGAGAGAGAGAGAGAGAGTAGGAATTATAAGAAAAGTCAAAGAAATTATTTTCAAATTATCCTCCGTTACTGACATTTGACTCGGAAATTTAACAATCAATCGTGCAAAAATATTGCTAATACGAGGAAAGGATTTATTTATTGAGAAAAATATAGGCATCAAAAACAATACTTTACTTTTTCTTCTCCTCTTCTTATTTATTCTCACAACAATTACAAGTAATGTTATATCCCTCCACCACCACAAGAACCACCACCACCGGCAACAACAAGAACTACAACACTGTCAATACTATAACAATAACAACAACAACTACTACTACCATTACTACTATTCAATATGATATGTAGAAATCAGTCACTTTCCTGCTCTCTCTCTCTCTCTCTCTCTCTCTCTCTCTCTCTCTCTCTCTCTCTCTCTCTCTCTCTCTCTCTCTCTCTCTCTCTTTCTGGTTGGGAAGGAATAAAATAGATGTAAGAGAAGTTAAAGGAGGAAGAAGGAGATAGGAAAGAAAAAAAAGAGGTAGGCGTAGAAGAGGAAAAATATATTTCTCTATCTCTTGAAAGCTGAGACGTCAATTCTTCATTCTTAAAAGAGGAAATGAAAAGGAAGAGAAGAATAGAGACCACTTCTCTTCTCTTCCTCCACCTCCTACTTTTCATCGTCCCTTCCTCTGCTGAGCTGTCGTGGCTAATCCATACAAAGAATCAGTAGTGGTAAGAGTAGTGATAGTAGAATTATTTGTGGTGATGGTGGTAGAGATACTCATAGTGAAGGTGATGGTGGTCATAGTGATGTGATATTTCTGATAATTTACCTCTCTTCATATAATGAATAACAATGTTGGGTTTCAATGTGAAAGCAGAATTTGAATCAAATAGATTATGAACTGTATTAGGAAGGAGATGTTAGAGATGCCAACGAAAATATGAGTACAATACTGTGACAAAACACAGTTGGTTCAAGCATTGTTAATATACTGGTTAAACTGCCGCCACTTTGTACTGCATGATTTTCCGCTGCTTACCACTTGTTAGAGTAGTACCATGCTCACCGCCGTCAAGATTTTGTGTCAGTGCACACCACTTGTGTTGGAGGAGCTTCAGTGGCCATTCTTGGTTTTGGTTGATGATGCTTGTAGGTGTTGATGTGGAGACGAAGGCTGGTTGCAAGTATTTAGTGGAAGATTGGTGCGTTATGAGTCTTGAGGGTTTTGGGATAAACACTCTCGATGTTTTTATTTGTATTTGCTATGTACATCACGGCTTGACAATAACAACTTCATTTGAGTGATTAGGTGAGCGTGCGATTACTCAGTCTGAGTGAGTGAGTGAGGCACCAACGAGAGTGAGTGACTTGAAAGAGAGTGAGAATCTGGCTTGAGAATACTGAATGAGAATGAAGCCACCGCGAGAATGAGCTGAGGATGAGATGCATGGAGCGTATTTATGTGAATGTAGTGGATCAAAAAGGAGAAAAACAGAGAATAAAGATAGCCAATAGGAGAGCTAAGATGGCCAATGAGGAAGAAGTGACCAATCAAGTGGCAGAACTTGGCCAATCGGGAGAGGTCACGGTGAAGAAAAGGAATGTGACGTGATGGAAGTCTTTTAAGGCAGGCAAAGTGTCACGGGAGAAGAGGAAAAAAAGGAGCGCTGAGTTGTTTTAAGAGTACATGTAGAAACAGAGAAGGAAGATAGAAAGAGAGAGAGAGAGAGAGAGAGAGAGAGAGAGAGAGAGAGAGAGAGAGAGAGAGAGAGAGAGAGAGAGAGAGAGAGAGAGAGAGAGAGAGAGAGAGAGAGAGAGAGAGAGAGAGAGATACGTGGTACTTAATGACGAAAAAAATATATATATAAGAGAAAGAATGATGATGACTAATACATTAAGTCTATTGTTTTTTCTTTTGTTTTTTCCTTTTTAGAATAACAAGGATATTTTCACCAGGTTTTTCTTAGTATAAATATCATTTGAATGTGAACTTATACTGGAAAACACAAATGTTAGTTATAGCAAGGTAACTCAAGGCTCCACAAATATAGGATGGTAGAAAGATGTTGATTAACTGCTGGCAACGTAGTGGGAGAGCGTGGCCGGCTGATGCTGTGGGAAGGGCTTGACTGGGTTGTGTTTAGAGCGGTAAAATGCTTCCCTTGCGTAATATCACTCTCTCTCTCTCTCTCTCTCTCTCTCTCTCTCTCTCTCTCTCTCTTTCACGTAAATCCACCTTGTTCCTCAAATAAGACAAATTCTAAGGAACTCTTCATTTTTCCTAGTAGAGCGTGTGAAAGGAAGTAACGTTAACAGCGACCGTGGAATAGAAAGAGGCAGAAGGAAAAGATGGAAAGCCAAATTTAGGAAAAAATGAAAAAATACCTAAACTTAGATCCAAGAACGCCTGAAGCTAAATTTCAAGGGAATGACGTTGAAAGTGAGAGAGAAACTTTAGGAGAAAAAAAAGACATGATAGAAAACTAGATAAAAATGACATCAGTGAAGCGAGTAGAAAGCGATAGTGGAGGAGGGAAGAAAAGGGAAAACGGGAAATAGGGGTGAGAGGAAACTATACATGAAAGGAGAGCGTCCTTAATGTTTCCTGTGCTCACAAGGATTCCGCTGAGAAAAAAGAAATTACTAGATTTGTATATAGTAACAGACAGTCGATCTTTTTTTTCTGTTTATGTATTAGAACTTTCTTTTTATGTTCATTTTTTGTAAGTGTATGTGTGTGTGTGTGTGTGTGTGTGTGTGTGTGTGTGTGTGTGTGTGTGTGTGTGTGTATTTGTGTGTTTATATTGATTTTCTTCCTTTATTCATTCCATGTTTTTGTATTCTCGTACTCCTTCTACTCCTCCTCCTCCTTTTCCTTCTGCCTCCCCCCTTCTAACCCCATCATCCTCCTCCTCCTCCACCTCCTTTCCTTTTGCTTCCTCCTCCTTCTTTTCCTCCTCCTCATTCTTTTCCTCCCCCTCCTCTTCCTCCTCTTCCTCCTCCTCCTCCTCCTCCTCCTCCTCCTCCTCATCCTTTTGAATTATTAAAAAGTATGTAGTCTGTCTCAAAAAAAGGAAAAACTGTGCGTTATACTTGTTTTTTTCTGTCTTGTATAATTTAGCTTGTATTTTTCCACTGAATTGGGAAGTGAAATCTCGAAATAGCATGCGCAAAAAACTTTTATTAAGCAGCGTTCGTAGATTTCAAGTAAATTTCTGGTGTTTATTAAAGCAAAGTCTTGTGTTAACTTCCGTTGTTCTGTTTTGTTTGCAGTGGCATTATTGAATTCAGTTCCGTTTTTTTTTTTCTGATTCTTTTTGTTGTTTTGTTCTTTATTATTAGTAGGGGAGGGATGTGGAGAAAGAGAGAGAGAGAGAGAGAGAGAGAGAGAGAGAGAGAGAGAGAGAGAGAGAGAGAGAGAGAGAGAGAGAGACTTCATTCTTCTACTCTACTATAAAAAAAAAAAATCGATGATATTCGAAACCTGACCATTAAGCAGGTAGTTCTCCCTCTTTCCCTTCGTTCCTGGCAGGCTCATATGCAAATTTTGATTCACAGTTGTTCCCTCTAGCGTTATTTGGTTCCCCTGCAACATAAGCATTGTAGGGTGGCGCTGTGGCTAATGTGTGTGTGTGTGTGTGTGTGTGTGTGTGTGTGTGTGTGTGTGTGTGTGTGTGTAATAATACAATGGTAACAATAATATCTCGGTTTATTGGAATAGCAGCTTGCATAGTCATCTGAAATTTGTACATATTGTCATACTTATACATATCCTTACATACTGACGTTCATACACCATAAGTCTACACAATCTTGTTGGTATCTGACATCCCCGATATCTCTGCTTCTTCATAGCGCTAGTTGAATTTAGTGACCTAGACCCATCCCATGTGTGTGTGTGTGTGTGTGTGTGTGTGTGTGTGTGTGTGTGTGTGTGTGTTTTCGGAGTTTGTTTCTCCTATCCAAGAGTAGGTCACAACTTCCAATTTGCACAAGGTTCATAATCACTGCTAGCTGAACAGGGTCTGCAGACTTGAATAGAAGCCTTGTCCAAATGACTTCTGACCTATCCCGGGAATCGAATTTAGGCTCTCTCCATTGTGAGTCGAGCGTGTTACCACGACACCATCGTATGTGTGTGTGTGTGTGTGTGTGTGTGTGTGTGTGTGTGTGTGTGTGTGTGTGTGTGTGATGTTTCTGCGCATGACTAATGTATGCGTACAGGTGTGAATTTGCTTACAGGTGTGTGTGTGTGTGTGTGTGTGTGTGTGTGTGTGTGTGTGTGTGTGTGTGTGTGTGTGTGTGTGTGTGTGTGTGTGTTCATTGGCACATGTTGTTTCTATATGTGTACAAGTGTATGTAACATGTGTACAAGTGTGTTGTGCTTACAAATGTTCCCGTGTGCGTGTATGTGTGCGTGTGTGTATGTGTGCATTCACGTCTGCCTTGATGTATACCCCAGTCACCGTGGTTGACTACCTAATTAGTCAGGGTGGAGGGTGAGCCTGGACGAGCAGCTCCACTCAGCCAGTAATAAAACACAGCGCCCATTACACTTCATCATGGTGTGGAGTGCGGAGCGAGGCAGGCCAGCACCGCGAAGCTCTCCACCCAACCCACCGGCACTGGCGAGGCAACAACTTCACGAAGAAAGTCCTGATAGGGAAACAAGGGAAAATGAATCATGAACCGCAGGATTATTACTTCCGGTTACGTGAGAGAGAGAGAGAGAGAGAGAGAGAGAGAGAGAGAGAGAGTAATGTTCTTTTTTAGATGCTGGATTAGTGTGCAAATGTTTACTTGAAAGCTTTGTGGTTTTCCTTATTTACTGACCTTAATGCAAGTACGGCTGTGAAAGGTCATGTTACGTTGAGTCTCTGTTGCCTTTACCGTACCATACCGTTACCATATCAATATCCAGGTTGTGTAAGAACTACTGGATTGATTATGCAAGTATAGTCTCTCTCTCTCTCTCTCTCTCTCTCTCTCTCTCTCTCTCTCTCTCTCTCTCTCTCTCTCTCTCTCTCTGTCACTCATACTTAACTCGTTAATAGTCTAATGGCGGTAAGTGGATGCATTAGTCCGCATGAGGGATTATTGTTTCAACACGTAGTTAAAGCTCGTCCCACGCAACACCCGTCTTATCCCGTGATACTTTCCTTTCTCTGTAATGAATGTTAAGTGCAGTTATAAGCATTGCAGTTTCAATTCATTTGCGAGGGTACACTTTTTTTTTTTCCGACGCGGTGAGCTAATTCGAAAGTGACCTTGAAAAAATATCCGGAAAACGCTCTTTCTCGGTAACTTTATATTTTCAAAGAGACACTAATATAAACAGTTGACCGCGTGTATTGAGCCAAGTGAAGTCAGATTACTAATAACGGGACACTGAATTATTTTTGGTCTTGTACTCGTAGTCTTGATTTTATGCGCTTGTGTTGTTTTTCCGCCTCCAATACCTGATAATTTCTAGCAAGACTGGATGGAAGACAAGAAAAACGATTATGGCGATGATGAAGAGGAGGAGGAGGAGGAGGAGGAGGAGGAGGAGGAGGAGGAGGAGTAGGAGGAAGAGGAAGAAGAGGAGGTGGAGGAGGAGGAAGAGGAGGAAGAGGAGGAGGAGGAGGAGGAGGAGGAGGAGGAGGAGGAGGAGATGAAGGTAAATGTAACACACACACACACACACACACACACACACACACACACACACACACACACACACACGTAAGAGTAAAATTGGAAAAATCAGCATAAGTTACATGACATGAAAAAGAAAACCGCCTTGGATTGTAGCAATGAAAAGAGACAGACTCTTAAGTAACAGGCTGAGAAGGACTTTCTCTTTCCTTGTAGACGGCTCCACGTCTATCTCCGCCCCTCCCCCAACTCACATGATCAACGACCTTATAGGAAATGGTGGGAACACTTTTCTTTCCATTTTTTCTTGGACACGTGGAGGCGGAAGGAATAATTTAACTTTTTTTTCAGGACGGAGCTCCGTAAATCAGGAAGCAGTGTTACCTTGCAGGGGAGACGTGGGTTTAATTAAGGCCGCTAATTACCATCATTAAGCACACGTGTAAATGATGGCTTCACTGCCGACACTGCCACGCTCACACACACACACACACACACACACACACACACACCAGTACACTTTCAGTCATCCACGTCCTCTGTAATTACTCAGGGACGAAGACCACGACTTAATTATTTTTCTACTTGTCTTTGGGTTAGGTTATGTAATGCTGAACTTGATTGGAGTATCATGTATTTCAGCGCTGGCGTGAAACCATCTCATGTTTGGATTTTCTCTCTCTCACACACACACACACACACACACACACACACACACACACACACACAAGGATAAACATTTAGGTACAGAGCAACACTAACAGTACAAATAGCAGGAAAACGAGCCTTTAGTTTCTTTTCTCACAATGTCCTTATGGCGCCATCGAAAACTGAGAAAGTTGGGAGTCTCATTTCTCTTTCTGCGCTGGACATTTCTGTAGAAGGTCTTCAGAGAGAGAGAGAGAGAGAGAGAGAGAGAGAGAGAGAGAGAGAGAGAGAGACATAGAGAGAGACAGACAGACAGACAGAAAGAAAGAGATATTCCATTAGGAGGCTGTTGGGCACGTAAAAGGGAGTCTTGATTCAAAAGGTAGCCATATTTGTAGACAAGGTCGGATATTTTTTCTCCTTTATTACAACCACTGGCTGTTTTTTGCGTTACGTCTGGTTTGAATATATTTGTTTTTTATTCTTTTTTTCATGTTTTAATCTCATTTGTGTTTTATCATATTTGGAATCGTCGTTCTGCACTGTATTTTGGGGAGAACAAACAGCTCATAGTTGAATCTGTGTTACTGTTCCCCCTTCCAATATGATTCCTGTCTAAACTTGTAATAGTGAACTGACCTGCATTATAGTTTGTGTCAGTGGCGAGTGTTTGCATGCAGTAAATACTGAAAGGAAAGTTGCATTATTTTGTGATTTTCTCATGTTGTAGTGTAGTGTGTGTGTGTGTGTGTGTGTGTGTGTGTGTGTGTGTGTGTGTGTGTGTGTGTGTGTGTGTGTGTTCGTAAGTAGCGAAGCGCAGAAAGATTCCCATTTTTTCCTTCACTTATAAAAAAAATCGAGTTAATTTTTTATAGGCTTTTGTTATATCCGGCTCATTATCCCTCCATTATTTATGTACACGCTGTGCTGCAATGAAGGTTCCTCTGTGCGTGCGCTAGGACTGGCTCATGTTCATCATTATGCACCGTGTTGTATGAGTGTCCGCCTGACCGAGCTGCGTACTGCCAACACAGGCACGTCGATACTTGGCAAGTTCAGGAGTAGTAGTCCTATTTGCTAACTGGGTCACGAGAGAAGTGCTGCGTGATGGGAATGTAAATATATAGGAGAGTACATTCAGTTATAATAAATCATTGTACTGGATCATGTCTGTCCATTAGGTGGAATTCGAACCTCAGGCATGAGAGCTTCGTCTGTTCCATTGTTCGCTGTCTTTATCACTGAACTATTATTCAGGGTACATAGGGTACTCTTTGAACCTTGTCGTTATTCTCATTAGTTGTAAGAATTGTTCTGGTACGTAGTAGTTGCTGTAGTAGTAGTAATAGTAGTGGTAGTTCCTGTAGTAATAGTAGTGGTAGTAGTAGTAGTAGTAGTAGTAGTAGTAGTAGTAGTAGTAGTAGAAATAGTAGTAGTAAGTAAGTAAGTAAGTAAGTAATTAATAGTTTATTGCTAACAAAAAATATATATACATAAGTTAAGAATTTGAGTCTTGATATATTGTAGCTACGGTCCGTCAAGCTACTCCTCCCTGAAGGACATATTGTAGACTAATGGTTTAGTTGGACACAATTGATCAATATAATAAAATAATAACAATGGCAAGACTATTTGTAGTAATAATAATGATAAATATTTCAATTATAATAAAATATAATGAAATGCAAAATAACAAATAGTAATAGTAATAATAATAATAATAATAATGATAATGATAATAATAATAATAATAATAATAATAATAATAATATCAATAATAGAAAATAATAATGATAATGAAAGTAATAACAGTAGCAATAACAATAACAGCATCATCAGTAATTAGCAGTAGTACTGAAAGTAGTAGTAGTAGTAGTAGTAGTAGTAGTAGTAGTAGTAGTAGTAGTAGTAGTAGTAGTAGTAGTAGTAGTAGTAGAAATAATAATAGTAATAGTAGTAGTAGTAGTAGTAGTAGTAGTAGTAGTAGTAGTAGTAGTAGTAGTAGCAGTAGTAGCAGAAGGGGAGAGGAGGAGGGAGAGTTGAAAGTAGCATTGAGTTAGTGTATAGTTGGAACAAGTTATGCTCGTGTTTAACAACAAACCACGTTGTTGATGTTTTGGTCTCGAGTGTCTCTCTTAGCAACGTGTTTACAAATATCGCAAGGCTTGGGGAGTGGAGTTGGGCAGGGCGGATCGGGGCGTGCAGGGCGGAGCGGAGCAGGATGGGATGGGGTGGTCGAGGAGTGGATGGGCGGGGCGGGACTGGACAGAGTGGATGAGGCTTGTGAGGCTGGTAAGCAGTCAATAATCGATAAATTGACTCGTTTACGACGGGACTGTCTAGTGGTCCCGTTACTCACACTCTTGTCAATATCCTTAAATAACACGCTGCGTCCGTGCCGCTTCCGCTATTGCTACACGCTGCTTGTGGTGGACCAGGCCACGAATTAAGGAGGTGGAGGGTGGTGTTGGATGGACAGGAGGTGGCGACCAAACATTCATTCCACAGATCGGGGATTTTTACGTAAACACATCCACACACTACACACACACACACACACACACACACACACACACACACTCGCATATTGTATAGATTCCATTGTTGTGCACACACACACACACACACACACTCTCTCTCTCTCTCTCTCTCTCTCTCTCTCTCTCTCTCTCTCTCTCTCTCTCTCTCTCTCTCTCTCTCTCTCTCTCTCTCTCTCTCTCTCTCTCTCTCTCTCTCTCTCTCTCTCTCTCTCTCTCTCTCTCTCTCTCTCTTTCTGTGTGTGTGTGTGTGTGTGTGTGTGTGTGTGTGTGTGTGTTGTATAACCTATTCGCTCCGGTTACTAGAATTACATGCGGCCATTACCGGCAGTAGATTGACGCGTGTAGTTAATTATCGGGAAGGTTATTATCGTGGCGGGGAGCACTGCAATTGTTATTTACGTCATTGTTAGAGGAAAAAAAAAATGTTATATATTCTTCCGGAAGTATATCACTGGTGCACGCAATAATCTTTGGCTATGAGAAAAGTTTTGTTGCTTGTTATATTAATTTGCGTGAGTCTCTTTGATCCTACAGTACACTTGAATGATTAATTATGTTAGATTATCATTGCTATGTGTTCTAACGGTACAGTGAGTTTGTATAATTATTTTGTTACGTTGTCTTTAAAGGATGTTCAGCAACAAAATCGTATTCCTTAGGCTGCTTCGTTACATTATTCAACGCTAACGAGCATGGGAAATTGGATAGGACAATGATAGACGCATGGGAGCTCATCAGTTTTTTATACTAAGAGAGTCATAAACTGACAGCCGCACTTCTTCCTAGACATCACTGCTAAGTATTACAGTACTATCAATGCCATAATTACTATTACCACTACCTTTCTGCTTATCAACTAGCTGGAAACTTGTGGTTGTCAGCGGCACAATAAACATTACCTTGTAGTTCGTGAATTTTTTAAGTGTCGAGATTGACTTTACTTGACCGCATTGACTATTACGCTGTAAACTGTAACATGCATCTTGTAGTTCATGTATGGTATTGAGTCCCTTCACGGTTTCGATTTCTAACAACTCTCTTATCTTGGATCAGTTTTTCATCGTTACAAAACACAAAACACCGTAATGTGTGTAACATGTGCAGTGCTTGAATATCTTGGACACTTGTTTACAGGTGTTCAAACGTAGCGATGTCTTATATGTTTCAGACAAAGAAACAGTGTCTGGCAACTACTTCATCCTGTTGCATCTCTTTTCCTTTTCATTTGTTTTTACGTAACTCTAGAACAGAAGTAATTTATTCGTTTGTATATATATATATATATATATATATATATATATATATATATATATATATATATATATATATATATATATATATTTCCATTCAATCAAGCCAAATGGAATGATTTCAAATTTTAAATAATTACTTAAAAAAACTGTTTATAAGTTAATGCGCCTTAGCGTAATTTTGTGGTCAGTTTTTATGCGCATGTGCTCAACTAAGAGTGCATTAAATACATTTCATGACAAGTATGCACAAGTAAAGCAGCACAACAAATGGTAGATATCTCTGGTCTTTATTGTTAAACGTATATAAATATGGAAATAAGGAAATGATGCGTTTAAGAAGTATTGTAGGAGTAGATAGTCGTTCTTGTACGTCGGTACCTGTATACTTCACTAATTGCACTCATCTACAGGAGAGATAGCAAGGAAAACTATATATACATTCCTTACTGTATTATTATTTGCTTCTCTCATCTATAAAACCATTACTGAATGAGATCGGCGCCTTCAAACTATAGGTATGTACTAATTAGGTCGGGCAGTCTTAAATACTGAAGGGAAAGGAACATGCATTGGTAGAAATAGCAAGTCCAGCGTTCTGTAATCCTTGTTGAACTTTGCAACCAATAGAATTATTACTGAAGTTCATTGATGACCTCTGAGGGAATCCAAGAGCGAATTAACTCGATCAGTCTAAATAAGGAAAGGAAATGAAGGATTGGTGCGCAACTGTTATTCTTTTATCCTGTAACGAATCCAATTTCGATCCACAACTTCAACTGCTTATAATGCCACGAGACAATAAATATATGTTAGATAAAATACTATGAAAATAGATTGAGGAGGTTGGAGGTTTTGTGTTCAGTGCTTATAGCGAGATGATGTTTGCTTTCTCTTGTTTTTTTTTTGTTCTTTTTTTATTTTGTTTTCTGGCCGTAGGAAGTTTTATGAATTAATATTTTATATAACATAAATAAGTCAAGATTTTATTGGTGAAGGAGAAACTAAATAAAAAATGTACTCGTCCATCACTTAGATAAACTTTGCCGAGACGTGAGAATTTAAGAGAGAGAGAGAGAGAGAGAGAGAGAGAGAGAGAGAGAGAGAGAGAGAGAGAATTTTTTAAACATCAACTTGACCAGCTATTTTCACCTCTCACTGCGGTAAAATTTTGCATGTCTTGATAACATCGCTGACTTAACTCCTTCTCTCCCTCTCTCATTTCCTTCACATTTGCCTGTTCCTCCTTGCTTTCTCCTCATCCTCTTTTCCTTGCTACCCTCGTCCTAAGCGTCTCCTTAACTTGCTTTCATCACACTTAAGAAAATGGACAAGCATGGATATTTACACTTAAAAATCGGTTTGGTGGTCGCCTTTTACCTCCAAATATCATTATCCTCGCCAACCTTGCCTCGTTCTTACATATCTTTTTATTTTTCTCTTTTTTCCCTTCCTTCCTCCTCATATCCTTCTTATTGCTTTTACATCCCTCTCCTCCTCCTCCTCGTCTACCCCCTCCTCCTCCTCCTTCCTGAATTAGGCAGCTTTTTGTACGTACACGATAAGCCGTTTTCTTTCCAAACTAGCTATTAGGGAGTTGCATATTTCCCTAGTCAGTCTTATGAGGTTAAGTTGTGTTTACCTATGCACATGTATGAAAACTAATGAACACTGTATTTTTGTAACCGAAACCAGGCCGTGATTACAGGTGCTATCTTCCCTTTTTATTTCATTCAGAGTTTTCTTCATGTCATTGTTCATTTTCACCGTTTCTTTAAGCTTATCACACTTTTCCCTCAGTTGCTTTGTGTTCCTCAATCAGCTGATCCTGCTTTGCGAAAACCATGGCGATTATTTCTCTCAAACATCTAATTTCTTTCTCAACTGTGGCTATCCTTCGCATATTCGTTTTTCCTCCTAAAGGCACCAAATAAAGTTTACTAGCAAAAAACGTGATGTTGATGTGTAGAAAGAATGTAGAAAAAATGCTGATACATACACACAGACACACACACACACACACACACACACACACACACACACACACACACACACACACACACACACACACACACACACACACACACACACACACACACACACACACACACACACATGATTCCAGGATTGCACACGCACGCACGCACGCGCATACACTTCACATGTTCGCCTCTCTCAAGGACTAATTGAATTTCTCTCCAACTCTTGTTCGTATTTCTCTTCATCCTCATTATCGTCCTCGTTCTCTCTCTTGCTATTGGTCATTTTATCCTCATCCTCATTGTTGTTCTCCTTCATCTCATCCCTACTCATCTCTTCGCCATCATGTTTCTGTCTTACATCCTCTTTATGCTCCTCCTCCTCTTTCTCCTCCTCCTCTTTCTCAATCTCCTTCTCTATTCAGGAAGCACCACTCTGACTTACACACGATTAAGTGAACAGACTTCGTAAGGCACTAAACCACATTAGCCGCTCTGACTATGTGGACTGGCGAGTATAAGCCGACGAAGTAACTGGTGCATCGATACCATTGATCTCCCATGAGTGTTTTAAAGCGTTCCGATACACCCTAAAAGAGAGAGAGAGAGAGAGAGAGAGAGAGAGAGAGAGAGAGAGAGAGAGAGAGAGAAATTCACCTATTCATAGCTATACATAAACAACATTCTGCATGCATACATAATGAACAAAGGGACATTTATCAGCTCTGCAGGAATTTCTTGTCTAAAATATTCAGTTGTTTGGTCCTACCTCAACATTAACTTCAGTAAAGAAGTTGTGTGTGTGTGTGTGTGTGTGTGTGTGTTTTCACTGTTTGATCTGCTGCAGTCTCTGACGAGACAGCCAGACGTTACCCTACGGAACGAGCTCAGAGCTCATTATTTCCGATCTTCGGATAGGCCTGAGACCAGGCACACACCACACACCGGGACAACAAGGTCACAACTCCTCGATTTACATCCCGTACCTACTCACTGCTAGGTGAACAGGGGCTACACGTGAAAGGAGACACACCCAAATATCTCCACCCGGCCGGGGAATCGAACCCCGGTCATCTGGCTTGTGAAGCCAGCGCTCTAACCACTGAGCTACCGGGCCGTGTGTGTGTGTGTGTGTGTGTGTGTGTGTGTGTGTGTGTGTTTAGCTAGAAATGCATGCGAGCTAAAGTTAGAAAAATAAACAGGGAGCGAAAAAAAGACAAATGAATAAAAGAAGAAAACGAAATGTCGATGTTGGTTTTCAATAATTAACGAGGCGTTGGGAACTGCCATGGCCTCATCCTCCACCAGAAGGCCACGGAAGTGAATCAAAGGTTAGCGTCCAGAGAGCTTGATGTGACCTATGTCTGTCAGCGAGTTTCTTTCAGATGGAGGGTTAAATTACAGTGGTGGAGATGTGTAAGTGGTGTTTTGCTCGACAGAGAGAGAGAGAGAGAGAGAGAGAGAGAGAGAGAGAGAGAGAGAGAGAGAGAGAGAGAGAGAGAGAGAGAGAAACAGTTAGCTCGTTATTTTATAAATCTGCTGGGAAAACAGTAGAAATAGTTCACCTGAGGCTCACATAGCGTATCCCCGTATCCCTTAACCCGTCTTAATGAACCGAAGTCCTGAGCGGAAGGAAGGAGGTTTCGGGTACTAATTAGGGAGAGAGCTATTGTTGTTGTTTTTTACCTCCTGATCCCTTCTGCCCTCCTCAGTTTCAGTATTTTTTTGGGGTACTTTTTCTTAGTTTACCGCCAACAGGAGCCAAACTAACAATTTGACCACTTTTTTTTCATTTTCAGCAGATCTTGGATAAACAATAGAAACTAGTGGCATTTTTTTTTCTTTTCTCTGATATCAACTTGAATATTCTTTCTTTGTAAATTAATTGTATTCTTTCCTATTCTTACAAGCTCGTTTCTCCCGATATTTTAGTTTTTTCCAAAGATACAATTACGAATTCGAAAATAAAACCCAGTACACGCAGGAAGAACGTATGGAAGGATCTAAACAGTAGGACACCTGTTAGTTTCTACGAGACTAACATTCTAAGTACGTGTCCGTATAAACTACTGCTAGAAACAGGGTAATGTACGTACAGATAGAAGCTAGATGATTTCTATTACTTTAAAACGATTATAATTTCTTTTCAACTAGTCTTGTAGAGAGCGGGTGTTACACGATGGTGCTTGAGATCAAATGCAGTATACCATGTACATTAAGAGACGTAAGGTAGCACACGTAGGGAAGAGTAAGATATTTGATTCACGCCTTCTTACTGTTACTGCATTTTCTTAACCTATCATTCAGTGGAGAGCTGACTACTTTTTTATCAAGCGATTTGAAAAAATATATACATAGGATAACAAATAAAGAAAATGAAATATTCAGTCTATATACAATTGCTAATTTTTCTGACTCAGGACTCCCTCCCCCGTAAAGAGTTTAGATAACCACTTCCTTCGGTGAATGAAGCTTAACCAAAATGACAGACTAGCTCATGAGATGTAATTTTTTTTTCATAGAAACCCTGTATATAACATTCTTATATTTATGCCACTTTTTTCAATCTAGAGATGGCTTTGAAGAAAGGTTAAGAAAGCTGAAGAGGTGTGAGAAACAAAGGAGTGCGTGGGAGGAGGAGGAGGAAAAGGAGGGAATGGAGGCGGTAGGCGTAGTGGCGACACAGGACAAAAATAAGTGAAGGAGGAGTAGGAGGAGGTGATTGTAGTGGTGGTAAAGGAAGAAGAGGTAAAGGAGGAGCATGAGAAGATTGAGGTGCTAGTAGTGGATAAAAGAAGAGGTGGAGAGAGAAAGGATTAAAGGGAGAGGAAGTGAGAGCACTGCACAAGTGGAGAAGAAAGAGATGGAGAGCTTCGCGAATGAAGTGGAGGAAGAAAAGAATAATAGGAAAAGAATGAAAGAGAAAAAGTGGATTAGTAAAGAAAAATGGAATGATTTGAGGATGCGAGGGAGGAAGGATCAATAGAAGAACAATTTGGAAATTAAATCAAAGAGTGGACAATTGGAGAAAATATGAAAAAAATACTAAATGAAAAGAAGGAGGTGATGAGAGAGGAGAGAAAAAAGAAGTGTATAAGAAGAAAGACGAACAACGGACACGTGGAGAATATGAGTGAGATAAATGAAGGAGAGAGTATTACAAAGAAAGAAAAAAAAGTAATACTGTTAAAAAAAGGAAAAGAATGTTGCAATGGGAGGAAAAGAAAGAGAAAAAGAATTGTGAGTTAGAATACGAAGGAAAAGTACACGAGTGGAGGATATTACCGAGATGAATGGAAGAGAGAGAGAGAGAGAGAGAGAGAGAGAGAGAGAGAGAGAGAGAGAGACACGAAGGTTGCAGTGAGAGGTAGAAGTGTTGACCGAGGCGGGAGACGGTGAGGAGGCAAGTACCTGCTCTTGTCTCAGGTGTGTTCAAGAGGGTCGGTGAAGGCTTTTTTCCTGAGATGACACGAGGACACAAGACCGACCTTTCCTTGACTCTCCCTTCATATTTGACCTTTACTCCTCTTTACTTTTATATTTGCTCTCTCTCTCTCTCTCTCTCTCTCTCTCTCTCTCTCTCTCTCTCTCTCTTCTCTCTCTAACAATCTTCCTCGCTTTAAGAAATATTTTGTATCGGTTCGTTTTCTTTTTTTTTCGTATTTTTATGCTTGTTTCATGTCGTACGAATAGTTTCTTTATTTCTCACTAATCGGCTACTTAAACTTTTGTTACATTTATTTTACATTTCTTTAAGTTTCATATGTGCTGCAGACGTCTGAGCTGCTGTGTGTGTATGTGTGTGTGTGTGTGTGTGTGTGTGTGTGTGTGTGTGTGTGTGTGTGTGTGTGTGTGTGTGTGTGTGTGTGTGTTTTCTTTCCTTGCCTTAATCTACGCGACCACTTGGAAGTTTGCTGCATCTCTCTCTCTCTCTCTCTCTCTCTCTCTCTCTCTCTCGGTTATCTCTTGCATCCCTTTTTTCTTACAACTTTTTCGTCATTCTTTGCTCACCTAATTTTCTTTCCTTGATGCAATTTTGTTCATTATTCTTGTCAGGCTCCCTGTGTATGTTCTTCCCTCCCCTTATTTTCACTCTCGTATTTGCTCGGCATCTCGCGTATGCTTCTCTTCCTTCCTCCTTTCTTACCTTTATTTGTTCATTCTTCCTCCCCTTCCTCATTTTCTGAACGCTTCCTTCACATATTCTACCAGCCTTTTGTATGAGTGTTTTTTTTTTTTTTTTTGCTTTGCTCTTCTCCTGCCACTTCTCGTCCTTCTTCCTCCTGCTCTTCTTTTTTCCCCTTCAATCTTGTTCTATATATTGCCCTTCCTTCTTTATCTTTTCTATTTCTCTTCCCTCCTCGCCTTTCTTACTTGTCCTCTCTCACTAGTCTTGCTCCATGGATATTGCTTTCTTCCTTGTTGTTTTTCGTTCAACCCTTTTGAATTCATGTCCTTCGTCTAGTTCCTTTTCTCTCTATCCTTGTTATATACACCAACCTTTTCTTCTTTGCGTTTTCCCCCTATTTGCTGCGTCTTGCCGCTGTAACGGAGGGTGACATTATCTCAAGAGTAATGTGACCGCAGAGTCTTGATTCACGCCAGACTTCCTTCTCTTCCTCTGTGTCGATCTTACTTGAACCGTCTTATCATCAGCTGTTTGTGTGTCGACCGGGAACAGACGCTGTGGTGGAGAGGAACGACCACAAACTTAGTATGCCTTTGGCTGAAGGTGTTTGTTTGTGGATGTAGGCGTCGGATGATTGATAGTGTGTGTGTGTGTGTGTGTGTGTGTGTGTGTGTGTGTGTGTGTGTGTGTGTATTGTTTCTTTATTTGTTCCTTTTTTGTCTCTCAAACATTGCTATAAAACAGTATTATGAGAGAGAGAGAGAGAGAGAGAGAGAGAGAGAGAGAGAGAGAGAGAGAGCAGTGGATTTCTTGGTATTTGTCTTTCGAAAAATCTTATTTTATTATGGAGGCGACATACGTTTTTGTTTCTTTACTTTGTTTTATTAGATTTCATTTTCAGGCTTTCGGTCGAGATAGTTTGTGCGTTTTTCCATTCTTTTTTTGTAATAATGTTTCCCTTCGTTTTTTCCTCCACAATCATTTTCTACAACACTGAATATTTTTAGGCTATTTTTTGGTGTGTGTTACGCCTGTGTGTGTGTGTGTTTTTTTTTCTCCCTTTCTCGTTTCCTTTTTTGGTTCGCATTTTTTTTTTTTTTTTTTTTTTTCCATTTCGCTTCTATTTCACTTCCCTAACAATTCCAACTTTTGAGCTCCAGCCACAAAATCCTGGCAATGATGGTGTGTCTGCGGCATTTGACTTTTACATGCAGCATTATTATGACTGTGTCCCGTCGCCTCCAGCGTTTGTCTGTTTATTCATTACTTACACTCTAAATTAATAAACACTCCCTGGCTGGAGGAGAAAAAAAAAAAAGAACATGAGACGTGTAATCACATTCAGCAAAGAGAATAACTAAAAAAAAAAAGCAACAACTTTACAGATTACACAAAAATTTAGTTCTTACGTGCATTCTTCTCCCCATATTATCTCTCTCTCTCTCTCTCTCTCTCTCTCTCTCTCTCTCTCTCTCTCTCTCTCTCTCTCTCTCTCTCTCTCTCTCTCTCTCTCTCTCTCTCTCTCTCTCTCTCTCTCTCTCTCTCTCTCTCTCTCTCTCTCTCTGTGTGTGTGTGTGTGTGTGTGTGTGTGTGTGTGTGTGTGTGTGTGTGTGTGTGACTTAGTACCTATGCATGTATACATGTGAAGAGTTGTCATGTCCATATCTCCCTGTGTCAGTGTATGAGGGAGCGGGCCGTGGTATTAGTGATGTATGTGTATGTATTTATGTATGAGGATTCATGGGAGTGTCGCAGTTTGTTAGGCGTTTAACATGTCACGAATATGAAATCGCGTCATTTGCATATCGATATACCATACTCGTGTTGGAAGAGGCGCCTTCCATCCTGCCACTGCCTCTTGCTCCTCGTCTGTCTGTCTCTGTGTCTACTTAGCGTCTCCCATACGAAGTGCAAGTGATTTCATCTCTGCATCTGTAATAAGTGTCACGCATTCCAGACGTTCTTGTTACGTCCACTATACTCGTAATGCAATCATAAGCCAACCTCCTCCTTCCTTGTTTCCTTTCTTTTCTTCCTGCTTCTTGTTTTTCTTGCTTTGTTCTTTCTCCTCCTCCTCCTTCTCCTCCTCCTCCTCCTCCTCCTCCTCCTCCTCCTCCTCCTTTTCTTTTTCTTTTCATTTCCTTCTTCTTCTTCTTCTTCTTCTTCTTCTTCTTCTTCTTCTTCTTCTTCTTCTTCTTCTTCTTCTTCTTCTTCTTCTTCTTCTTCTCCTCTCAAGGACCTTGATTTGGTCGAGGTCAATGTCATATCCACAAGGTTACCAGACAAGGAGGGGAAAAAGGCACGTGTTTGCCATTATGCATGTCGTTAGCGTGTAACTTTACCTGAACACACACACACACACACACACACACACACACACACACACACACACACACACACACACACACACACACTATCTTTATCATAATGGTCATTGATGTCATTTTCTCTTGATCTGGTAGTGTGGAGTTGAATGGATGCAATACTCCTGGGAATGTACATATTCGTATAATAAAGTTTATAGTCGGACTCGTAAAAGTAGAAGCGGAAAAGTGTCCCTCATTGTCAGACTTGCCCCGTGCCCAGTCATGTCCCGGCGGTCGATGTGTGGTGGGGATCGTGATGGCTTCCTCATGCCGAAGTTCGCTCACCGCTATACCTTGCATTGCTTTGTTATTAATGTAGTCCTAGTAGCCTCCCCGACAATCAGGAGTGCTTGGAATTTATTGAGCGGTGAAGAAAGAGGCAGTGTTCTCCATTTTGACGTTACTCGATGTAGATATATTTCGTGGATGTATGAGGAACGTTCTCTCTCATTACTTGTTTTACGATTATTTATATTGTGGTTTTCTCCGTAATTCAGACTGAGAAGAAAGTGCTTATGTGTGAGATTTCTTGTTTCTTATCCCGCCGTGGTGAGTCCCCTTCTTGTGGTGTTGGGCGGGGAGAGTGGACAGAGGCAGCACTTCTATAGGTAATTTTTTGGCAGTGTAAGGGTGCAGTGTTCACTGTTCCATGTATACTGGCTTCGTTGACCAAACACTTCCATTACGGTGACATAATACCAATTCTGCTGTTTCAAAATCACAGGCAACACTCCCGTTAAATACCTGGTGGTAGTGCAAGGATCGGTGTCCGTCTGTTTTATGCTCCAGGTTCTTCTCCCCAGTTAGTTTTGCTTCTTGGCTTCTGCCGCTTCTCATGTTGTTGTCAATAAGACAACCATCCATTGTGATGATAGACAGCCGAACAGGCAGTTTCAAGGTAGTAAACTCTGTAGATGATCCTCCATTCCATTAACCAGGTAGTCAGTGGGCCAGTGAGCAGACAACCAGTTAGTAAGACAAGCAAAAAGATGAGAAATCCGATGGCAAGTAAACGGATTAGACGAGCAGTCCATCAGTCAGCAAGTCAGGTGGCGGTCAATCAGGCGTGCCTTCACCTTCATACTGTAATGGCCGCAGCGAATTTTTTTTTAATCTTTTTTTTATGATTTCATGAGGAGTCAGCACGATATATACCTCCACGTGGCACCAGGAAGGGGGTATGTCCTGACGCTCGCACTGAGGCGAGGTGTGGTCAGGGCCGTAGACCGAGCTTACACGTCTAACATGCATGCAAGTGTGCGTGTGTTTTAGTGTTCATGTGTTGATTGGCTTTTTCTTTCTTCTCCTTTTATTGAAGTTGTTTAAGATTTGTTTCTTATCACCTTAGTAGCCATTGCAGTATCTTGTTCTTCTTTTTCATGCCATGTAACTTTCCAACGTCCATAACCTCGTCATGGTAACTGACGATTCAAGCACGTATCATATTTTCGC
>NC_059289.1:12125925-12133425 GCF_017591435.1 Portunus trituberculatus | reverse complement strand
TAGACCAGGACGTTTATTCAACAGCTATTGAATGCTTGGAACCTGCGGACGTCTCATCTACTATTACTTTTCAGGACACGATATTCATACTTGCCATTTATCTGTTCATTTTCCGAGTCTGATTATTCAATAAGTGGTAATGCGAGAAACTCAGTGGAAGATGAATGCGTTCAACACCAGCACAACTCCGTGAACGTAGACATTACCATGGTCTCAATGCAAGGCTTACATTGCGTCATTTCCTACCTCTTCATTGCTTCACAGAATGAATATATATACATTAGGGAGTGCGTGAAGAGGAGGTGGGGGGAAGGACAAGGGTTTAAACAATGTTGCAGCAATATAAATCAAATGACATCAGTGTGATGTTTTTACCTTAATTGAGAAAATTGCTTCATGAAAGTAAGCAGTGTGTGTTTCTTCACATGAATATCTATATATATATATATATATATATATATATATATATATATATATATATATATATATATATATATATATATATATATATATATATATATATATATATATATATATATATATATATATGTGTGTGTGTGTGTGTGTGTGTGTGTGTGTGTGTGTGTGTGTGTGTGTGTGTGTGGTCACAGGAAATGTGTGTAATTGAAAAGACATTTTATGCGAAAAAGGCTTAACGAGTTGTCAATTCAGAGAATTCGCTTTTCTTTTTTTTTTTATAAGTTGTTTGTTTTCCATTTCTCTCGTTAGGCACAGCTCACTTAGTGCACTTTTGTCCGAGAGAGAATTGTTCAAATTTTTCTCTTCTCTATTTCTTGCTTCGTTACATCAATTTTATTCCTCACACTCATCGCTGAAATCCCAGCGCTTGCTTGGCTTACGCTCTAATTTTTATCAAGCATATATTTCACTTTCATTCTTTTTTCTTTAGTGTTTACCTTTTGCTCTGAACCACACCCCCTGCTCGTTCCCATCCATCCAGTCTCTCCCTTCTGGATGTGAAATGAGACATGATCAATATTTATAGCTCAAGCTCAGAGCCTAGCATAATATTTACCGACCTCTCGCGACACACTAGTTGTTCTATTTTGATGGACCGGCAAACAAGGCTGCCTGACTCGTCCTCTCTACAGCACCGTCAAAATAAAACATTAATAGCGTTACCCTGTTCCTAAATAAAAAAAAAAAGGAGAAAAAGGTTTATTTGTTGTGCCTGGTGACTTTAGAGTAAATTTATACATGTGGTGTTTTTTTATGCCCTTTTTATTTAGCATTTTTGCGTGGAAAGTTACGAATTGGGAGGTTGTTTGTGACAGCTTTGAAATAAGGCTACGGTGGGGCAAAGCCAAGGTTCATTAATTGTTTGCTGCTGGGGACTGAACTCGCTGCTGGCTGGGCTGGGGCTGGTGTCTCCCACACTTACCGCTGCCTCCCTCCTCTCCGCACCCATTACATTTGTGTCTGCTTATATTAGTGTTGGTATTATTATATTTTTCTGTTGTGTTTGTTATTATATGTATTGCTACCACTACTGCTGCTGCTGCTGTTACTGCTGCTATTTATTATTATTGTTATTATTATTATTATTATTATTATTATTATTATTATTATTATTATTATTATTATTATCTAGATCAATATCACTGCTGCTGCTGCTACTGTTGTTATTTAATATTATTATTGTTATTATTATTTAAATATTATTATTATTATCATCATCATCATCATCATCATCATCATCATTATTATT
Organism: Portunus trituberculatus; assembly: GCF_017591435.1. Classification (NCBI taxonomy): domain Eukaryota; kingdom Metazoa; phylum Arthropoda; class Malacostraca; order Decapoda; family Portunidae; genus Portunus; species Portunus trituberculatus. The sequence goes on along the minus strand of NC_059289.1, from coordinate 12,131,696 downwards.
ATCAATATTATAATTATCATTTTTTATTACTATCGTTGTTATTGTTATTGTTGGTTTTGTCGTTACTGTTGTTATTGTTGTTTTTGTCATTATCACAATCATCATTTTCATCATTAACACCATCATTATTATAATAAAAAAAAACAAATACATCAACTACTACTACTACTACTACTACTACTACTACTACTGATGCTGTTGCTGCTGCTGCTGCTGCTGCTGCTGCTGCTGCTGCCACTACCTCAGCAAATATGTAGAATTACTACAAACTTTCCTTCGTGGTTTCGTGTTTCTAGTCTCACTTTATTAATTCCTGTCATGTTACCTGTTCTGGCGCTCTGACAGCTGTTCGGTTAATCAGTTCACTTTTTTGTGCAACTTTTAATTACATGCTAATGAACTGTATCATTTGTGTGTTTTTTTCATGAGTTATTCCTGTGCTTTGGTCAGTTGTCCTTGTTGTTTAGGAGAATTTATTTATCTTTTTTTTATTTGCATTCATAATTTTAGGTGGAGGCTGGCAGGTAGGCAGGTAGGCAGGTAGGCAGGTAGGCAGGTATGTGAGTACTCATAAATAGGAAGCTGCATAAATTTGGCTTCATAAATATGTGTACCCATTTCCCGTTTTGATTTAGAGTTCACGGAATGTTTTTTTTTTTTGTTTTTTTTTTTTTGTTCTCTCTCTCTCTCTCTCTCTCTCTCTCTCTCTCTCTCTCTCTCTCTCTCTCTCTCTCTCTCTGCATCACCATTTACACTTCCAACAAACTCCCTCTCTCCTCTCTTTCTTTTTTTCTCTCTCCCTCTGTGTATTTTTACAGTAAAATTGGTTACTATTTGTTCTTGGTTATTTTGTGTGTACTTTTGTTTGATTAGTAAATGAGTGTTGGCTGTGTTATTTGTAGTGACGAAATGTCCAAGTTTTTTTTCTCTTTCTTTTTTTTTCAAATATATATCTTGCTTTCGGCCTTGTTCACTTTTCCTGGGGCTTGTTTGTTAATCTGATTAAAATGTGATGTATTTTTAAGGAAGCCAGAAAATAAGGAAAGGCTGCAGAAGATCGGCTGATTTATTCAAGGTAGTTCCTGACCACTCTAAACTCACCACCTGCCATCTTCGTTCATACAGTTATCCATATTCCTCTAAATTTGTGTAACGGTTCTGTACTTACTGTATGTTCTCGATCAGTTTCTTCTACTCATTCGAAATATTATTTAAACAATTTCTCAAGTTTCTACAATATGTTTATTATTGCATCCTAGTTCGCAGGATGATTTTTTTTTTCTTGTTCTGTAAAATATAAAAGTGCAGACAGGGAAGGCTCTTTGCCCTTCCTCTCAGGTGGGTTGAACTCCGATTATCCCTTCTCTTTTGCCACACTGAGGGTGAACACCTGCACTGGTGACGCCTCCTTTGCATAAAAAAATAAGTTGGATCCTCGTGTGAGAAAACGCATTTGCAATATTACTAAACCACAAAAGTGATGTGCATTTTATAAGAAAAAAAATATGTAAAAATGGCTAGGAACATTTTAATGAAACACTCAGGAGGGAAATACAAAATGATCATGTCATATTTGTATGATTTCTGTTTTTTTCATTTACTGCAAAATCTATTATTATATTTTTTACATGTCCTGTTTTTTTATGATATTTCTTACATAGCAATACTGGTATATAATGAAAATAATTGTAATAGAACATGTATAAGTCACAGCAATAAATTTTATAATAAAGAAAAACACAAAAATGACTAATAATAGAAAAGGAAACGTACTTAGAATTGCATTTATGCAATTTTATTCTTAGAAAAATTTATTATTCCTTTCGACCAATAGTTCTTACTACTTGTTGCGTCCAGGAAGACGTAACAAGTGCGTGTCCTCACTCATCCCTGAAAACGAAGAAATATCTGATTTTTTCTCCTGCAGGAAACAAAACAGTGGCACCCAACCTATACTGTTTCGTCTCTCTCTCTCTCTCTCTCTCTCTCTCTCTCTCTCTCTCTCTCTCTCTCTCTCTCTCTCTCTCTCTCTCTCTCAAGAAGCAAATGTAAGCGGCCTATAACGCACTTTCGAGCAAAATAAGCAAGAACTGTTTTTCTCTTCCCTCTAAGAGCAACTGACGTGTGTGTGTGTGTGTGTGTGTGTGTGTGTGTGTGTGTGTGTGTGTGTGTATTTTCTTTTGAGGAGAAAAATAAATGGGACTGATCAGGCTGGGGTGGTGGTGGCGGGGTTTTTATGCGGGCCGTAAGGAGATTGGGATCTTTGGAAGTGTGAGGACGAGGAAAACACAGAAGGCTGAGTATTGTTTATGAAGAAGAGAAATACAGAAAGGTTCCGTTGTTTGTGGTTTTGCTATTGTTGAAAAGAAGGAAAAAAGGAGAGAGAGAGAGAGAGAGAGAGAGAGAGAGAGAGAGAGAGAGAGAGAGAAGAAAACATATTACAAAAAGTAAGTAGGCAGAAATAAGGAGAATATTTATAGATTATAGAACAAAATATTTTTTCTGTAGGTACTCAGAGAAAAGGAAATATTAATAATTAAAAATTATCTAAGGTTATGGACAATACTGAGAGACTGAAATATGTATAAAAGGAATTGAAAATGAAGCGAGAGAAAACCGTGGAAGAGGAGGACGTGGAGGAGCACGAGGAAGACCTGTGTCAAAGAACCGTATAAGAGAAGACGATTTAAAAGGAAAGGAAGAGCCGCGTGGGAGACTGAGAGAACTAGGATGTCAAGACAGAAAAGAAGAACTTGAATAAGGAGGAGGAGGAGGAGAAGGAGGAGGAAGAGGAGGAGGAGGGCAAAAGGAAAGGAAGGACAGCAGTACGGAGTGGTGGACTCTATTGGGGTCTTCTGTGGAAAGTAAATGGCGGAGGGAAGGGCATTTGAAAGAATATCTGGGCCTTAGGAAGAGGGAGGAGAAGAAGGAGGAACGGGATATCCTGTGTTGAGTTACTGTTTCAATCTGCAATTCCCTTCTGGACACCCCGATTTTCGCTGGTAAAAAGGAAACGGGTTATCAATGGCAGGGTGAGAGAGAGGATTGTGGGAAGCAGAGGAGGTGGACTCGCTGCAGGAAATGAGAGGGAAAGAAAAAGAGATAAAACCAACGAGAAAAAGGGAGCCACTATATATAGAGAGAGAGAGAGAGAGAGAGAGAGAGAGAGAGAGAGAGAGAGAGAGAGAATCCAAGTCTCTCACACGGAAAGACTAACCTTTTTCACTCTCCCTTTTTTCTCCCTCTCTCTTTCCTTTTTCCTAACACGCCAGTAGAAGGAAGTAGAGCATTTGGTTGGTTGGCTAATTTTCAAACCCTCGCCCGTGCACCTTCGCCTCCGTTTATCCAAATTACTATTCCCAGAAGCACTTGGAAATGTCCGGGTGGCACGTGGGTTTCGGCCGGTTTTCGTGCTGTAAATTCAGACTGGCGAGATACATGAAAGACCAGTAGGGCAAGTTTTCACCAGATGGACACGAGGTACGAGTGCGGGAATTAGTTTGATGCGCTTTATTCATTACCTTGATGGGTTTGTGACACATTCAGTCATTTCAGCCATTCGCAGTTTTTAGGGATTTTAAGAGGAAACTATCGTGATCTTGTTGGGTTCCAGATTTTTTTTTTTTTGACTGTTTAGATCTCTCTCTCTCTCTCTCTCTCTCTCTCTCTCTCTCTCTCTCTCTCTCTCTCTCTCACACACACACACACACACACACACATCAGTCGGTGCGCGCGCATATACTTGCTAGTTATGTAGTGTTGTTCCGCTTTTCACGCATATGTTTGCATGAAAAAAGGCTCTCACTGACTTCTCAGTGAGCACAGTGTGTATGAATGTCCTGTGATGTAAAAAACAGGAACATTTATGGAAAGTGTTGCCGCTAGATAGAAAATAAGTGAAAAGGAGTGGAAGACTCCAAGATGGCGGAGAAATATGCCATTTCAGCATTATTACCTTCGTCCTGTTATAAGTGTAGCTCTGATTCTGGAGACGCAGCAAAATTCATTAAATGTTGTCTGTGTAGCCGGTGGGCTCATACGAAATATGTGAATCTGGCAGGGATTAAATCTGAAAATATCTGCAACGTGAGGTATCTGTGCGATGTTTGCTTCATTGAGGTGTCGGCTCTGAAGAAATTCATCAATGATGTTGAGGAATTTAAGTCTGATTTGAAGAGCATTACTGCTAAAGCTGACAAGATGATGGCAATAGTTGATAATAAGATGGCAAGAATGGAGGAGATAAGTATCAAGGTCGATGAGGCAACAGAAGGCTTGGCGGGAGTTGCTGAGTCGCTGAATTCTGCTGATTCGGAAAATTCCACACCTTGGCAGGATGTGAAGAGGAAGAGGAGGATGAAAAAGAACCTGCTTGTTGTAGGGGTAACTCAGGATTCTGAAGCAAATCTGAAGAATGAAGTTTCTCATGCTTTGGATGGAATGCAAATTAATGATACAAAGTTTGCTAATGATGGCAAAAAAATAGTGATGAATTTTGCCGATGAGAGTCTGAGAAATGAGGCAGCCCAGAAACTGGAGAATGTTGAAAAGTTGACAACTAAATCTGTTCAGAAAATTAAACCCAAGATAATGCTATGTAATGTCCATAAGGAAGAGACTAAGGAGGGTATCATTGATACAATTATTGCAAGAAATGACTACCTTCAAGCAGTTCCTGATATCAAGTCAAAGATTGAGAATATTTTTTGCAAACCAGCAGCAGGGGGCACAGTTCATTACATCATGAAATGTGATCCAATGATAAGACAGTTGTTGCATCAGCATCAGGACAGGATTAAGCTTGAATGGGGAGTTTACCAGGTTCGCGACAGGTATCATGCACTTATCTGTTACCATTGTCAAAGGTATGGTCATACTGAGGCAAACTGCAATGCCAAGAAAAATGGTGAGCATCCCGTTTGCTTTAAATGTGCAGGCAACCACAAGTCCAAGGATTGCACATCTACAGAGAAGAAATGCATAAACTGTGTGAGGTTTAAGAAACAGAATACTGACCACTCGGCGAATAATAGTTGTTGTGTTGTGTTGGAAAGTGAGATTGACAGGATCAGAAATATTACAGATCATGGCTACTAATGCTGTGAGCTCTATGTTGAAATGTGGTTTATCAAATGTCCAGTCAGTTGGAAACAAGACAATAGAAATCAGAACTTTAATTAATGATGAGAATCTGGATATTCTTGCTTTGACTGAAACATGGCTGAGTGAATATGATACTGCGAAAATTAGAGAAATGACCCCTGACACTCATACATTTGTGCACATACCAAGGAACACGATGCAGACCCATACAGACTACATAAGCCAAGAAATAACCTTGACATGGGATGTCGAGTATTTGCAAGATGCGCACCAAGGATTTACAATAAACTGCCGAGTGATATTAAAGGTTGTGCCAGGATCGATATCTTCAAAAAGAAATTGAAGACATATTTGTTCAAGGAAGTTTATGATTTTAACGGCATGGAAATGAAAGACAATTATAGATGCTAGTTGCTTTTGAGGGAGGCTCTGCTGAGCGCTGCCTCGCAGTGGAGCGGAGCCTTGAACAAACACCCTAAGTAACAAGTAACACACACACACACACACACACACACACACACACACACACACACACACACACACAAACAAACAAACATACACACACGCACACGCACATCTACATAAACCTTTCCCTTTAATTTTTCATTTGATCATTTTTTGTATATATCAGCTTACTCGATGAATATGAAATGATGTGACGATTGTTT
>NC_059289.1:12105925-12120925 GCF_017591435.1 Portunus trituberculatus | reverse complement strand
ATATATATATGAGAGAGAATTATTGTTAAAAAGTTTTGAAGGTGATATCGAAACAAAGAGAAAAAAAAAAAAAAGAGGAGAGGAAGTGGGTGCAGGAAAGGAGAACAACGGAAGGTGGAGAAAAGAAGAAAGAAGGTGGAAGGATGGACAAGAAAATAGAATTACTGAGAGAAGCGTGCTGACATTCACCTTGCTCTGTGGCGCCCCTGAAGACAGGATGTGGGCTGAGCTGCAGAGAGAAGTAATGGTTGGAGAAAATTGTACGGGGGGAACGAGGGAAAAGAAAACAACACAAGCCGAAGAAGAATAACAATAAACGAAAACATAAAAATAAAACCCAAGGTAATTATTTCACAATCTTTCTTTCTTTATTTGAACACAACTGAAGGAATGAAGTACGTATGATATGATAAGGAACAGAGAAAATCTATAGGGAAGAAAACAGAAGAAAATGGAATGATGCATGAACACATAACGGAAAGGCTCCATGTAATTATTTCATACCCTTCCCTTTTGATTAGTACACGGCTGAAGGAATTTAAATGTAAGGTATAGTACTTCCAAATTACCCAAGTATATGTCGCAAACGTGATGACATAATTTCCTTTCACGGGAGTCGAGTATAGTATTGCGATGCATCATACGTGGCGCGAAGGACGAACCGGGACGAGCTCATGAATCTGTGGCGAAAAGAGGGCGCTAGAGAAACACATGTCCTTGAAGACTGTCATGAGCACGGCAGCAGCTTGACAAATGGCGGGAGAAAATGGTGTGTGGCGAGGGTGTGCGTCTGTTGAGGAGCGAGAGGGGAATGCGGCAGGGCACTTTCGGGGGCTGAAATATTCACCACCACCACCACCGCCACCGCCACCGCTGTCGCTTTCTCTGTCTCTTTCTCTTCCTCCCCGTCGTTCTGTCCAACTTTTTTTTTTTTTTTTTCTTTCTTCTTCCAACTCGACTTTAGTTTTTTTTGTTTTTCGTGTCATTTTCATTTCCTTTTACCTCTTTTTCTTGCGTTCTCACTTTACTTTTCTGCCTCGTTTTTCGCTCTTATTATTGTTTTTCCTACGCCTCTCTCTCCTTGTGCTCCTCCTCCTCCTCTTCTTCCTTCTCCTCTTCCTCCTCCTCCTCCTCTTCCTCCTCGTCCTCCTCGTCCTCCTCCTCCTCCTCCTCCTCCTCCTCCTCCTCCTCCTCCTCCTCCTTCTCCTCCTCCTCCTCCTCCTCCTCTCCTCCTCCTCCTCCTCCTCCTCATCCTCCTCTTCCTCCTTCTCTTCTTGAACTACATCCTTATTTTCTCGTTCTATCTTATTCCTTCTTCGATCAATACATATTTAAACTAATGATTCTTATATATTCCTCTTCGTATTTTCATATTCATATTCATATTCTCCTCCATCGTTTTGTTCTTCTCTCCTTATCCACCAGCCCTTCTTCCTCCGGGCGATTCAGTAGAGCGTCTTTATCCTGCGATCTACACACCGACACGAAGAAAAGGAAGGATCTCTTGAATGACGAAAAAAATGTTGAGGGCTCTCATTTGATTGGTTAGGCGCGTGACATCACAAGGCACGTCAGCCAATCAAGGGAGAAATAACGTCTCAGGGCCCTATCATCGGTTTTTGCTTACTTCCACATATACTTCACAATTTTTTTAAAGGATTTTGTATATATATATATATATATATATATATATATATATATATATATATATATATATATATATATATATATATATATATATAGTCTACAAATATTACGAATAAAGTTTCTCTCTTGTAATACTTATATTACTGTATGATTTTTTTTCTCTTTTTTAGTCATAATACTGAATTTTGAAGAACTTTTTTGTTATATCTTCCCTAGTAAGTAATGTTTTAGTTAGTTTGTTTGTCATAACCTACAATAATATATAGGGCGACACGAGCATGACTGGCGAGTGTGTTCCACGAATTATTGCGAGCCCTGATGCTTCTTCGAGTGTGAAAATTGCAATCAACGAACTGTTTTATTTCGTGAAATTCCGAAGTTGACGACAGCAGCCTGGGAACACGACCGTCGCTCGCCGCCCGCAGGTCTACAGCACCTCGTCACTCGTCATGTTTGAAGGCTACAAATTGCCCTACTAGATATTGTATCCCGGTAAACATTCATAAATCTTGGTCTCTAACTCCCATTCCTCTTTACTTTTATTTCTTATCTTCTTTGTCATCGTTCTATACATCAACCTCGTCTCTTTGTTCTCCTGTTCTATTTTTTCTTGTCAGTTCTTGTTCTCCTTTTCTTCTTTGCACACCTCTTTGTGTTTCTCATCCTCTCTGCCATTGTACTGTTCCTTGTTCTCGTTGGATTCGTTCTCTTTCTTCTTCCTCCTCCTCCTCCTGCCCCTCCCACTCCTCCGTTTCCAGCTTCGTTATCCATGCCCTCCTCCTCCTCGTCTTCATTCCTTCCGTCCATTTTTTTTTAGCCTTTTTGTCCTCGTTCTCCTCCTTTTTTTTTTTTTTTTTTGCCTTCCTCCTCTCCTCTCTTCTTCCTCAAACCCCAACGCCGTACCCACCCCATCTTTCTCTCCTCAGGCGTTGTCTCATACACTTCTTTCTCTCTTCCACACTCGTCCCCATCCGCAACACCTTTCCTTCTACCACCCGGTGACCTCCCCAACTCTTACATAATTCCTGTAAGTACCACCGTCTACGTCAATTATATTCCCGCCAACACCATCCCCTTTGAATTGCTAGGGTCGCAAGAACGGTATATTTCTCTCTCTCTCTCTCTCTCTCTCTCTCTCTCTCTCTCTCTCTCTCTCTCTCTCTCTCTCTCTCTCTCTCTCTCTTTTTCTCTTTTCTCGTGACGAAAGACTGTGAAATTTGGGGAATAAAAGTGAACGTGAAGAGTTATACTTAATGCAAGAATGATTGATATATCCCACGGTGCAATTATTGACGAGAGAGAGAGAGAGAGAGAGAGAGAGAGAGAGAGAGAGAGAGAGAGACAGACAGACACAGATAATACTATAGAGAAGAAAACTGCCAGAGGAGAAAACATTGAGACAGCAGAGACAAAAGTAGGTCGACCAGAGATAAGAGATAAAGGAAAGACAGAGAGAGAGAGAGAGAGAGAGAGAGAGAGAGAGAGAGAGAGACTTGTATTCCCAAGCACTTTTCCACTTCACCTCTACTATTTCAAAAGCATTGATTTAAGCTCACAAGAGATTTTTATGGTATTTAAGACTCTAGAATCACCGTGACAACATTTCTACAATATTAAATGGAGAAACACTATTGAAAACTCTGCTAATCATCTCTCTGGCCTTGGAAAATAGTCGTGGTGAGAGAATAATGCTTTTCTGAATACATGCCAGAGAGAGAGAGAGAGAGAGAGAGAGAGAGAGAGAGAGAGAGTGTGTGAGTATGAGGGCAATAGCATGGATGGTAGTCATTGTCAGTCGCCTTATAATATTTAATACTTGTATGGAAGCTCAGAATTTGTAGCATATTAATAACGCGGTAAGATTGATTCGCTGAAATTAATCCTGACTGCTTGAACCTGATTTCGTCCTCAGTGACTCCACATCATTATTGCATGTTTGTAATGAATATCCTACGTCGTGTCTGCTTGATAGATTTGGATATATAAAGAAGTTTATTCGCAACACTCTCTCTCTCTCTCTCTCTCTCTCTCTCTCTCTCTCTCTCTCTCTCTCTCTCTCTCTCTCTCTCGTCCGTTCCTCTCCCTCGTTCCTCTCCTTTACTCCGTCCATTCTACTCTCGCTCGTTGCTTTCTTCCTCCCTCCTCCTTCTGTATCTCCGACCATCCCTCTCTTCCTCCCTCCGTCCCACTGTCTCTGTTCACACACACACACACACACACACACACACACACACACACACACACACACACACACACACACACACACACATACAGTACGCTAACTTTTTCTGTATATATTTTGCCGGCAATATATTCAGGGAAGTCTTGTCACTCGGCTCCTATAGTGTTGTGCAGCCTTTGCTTTTTACCCAAGCCAGAGCAGAACGGCTGTCCTTCCATACTGATGAATGGGTGTGTGTGAGAGGCAGCCGCTGGATGGAATACTGAGTAATAGGACGGGAAAATGAAAGAATTCTAGGGAGAGGATACAGAGGGAAGCAGAGACATAATGAGGTGTCAAAGATATGAATCCACCTATATATAATCTTCCAGGGTGGGTAAATCTTGTGATAATGGAAAAATGTATGGAGTTGAAATGCGTGTTGTGAGTTGTTTTTGTTTGGATTTATTTTAAGTTTGAGAGTAAAGTCCACAGTTTTAGTTTAATTGTATTTCCGAGTTGTGATTGCATTTCTTTTAGCAATTTAAGTTGGATTTGAATACCACGCACGCAGACACACACACACACACACACACACACACACACACACACACACACACACACACACACACACACACACACACACACACCACCGTGGTTGTTATATGGAAAATTGTCCTGCAAAAAGAGATGTAAACACAGTGAATTGTTATTTTAAGAACATAAGAACATAAAGTTAAGGAAGATGCAAGACCCCGTCAGTCGTACCCTTGGCTGTCCTTGTGTGAAAAAAAAATTACCTAAATCCACCTATCATCCTCATCCATAAATTTGTCTAATCTTCTTTTAACCCATTCAGTACCATGACACACTTTCATATTCATTCTGCTTATTTCTTGGCCATCTTCTACAGCTTCAGAAATTCGTAAGGGAGATTAAAATAGCAAAGACTCTGGCCATGATTCTTTTGACGTCTATAGAGCCTTCTTAATGTAAGCAAAATCGTGAAATCATATCCAAAACTCATGGTAAAAATGTGTCCTATAGTACCGAAGGGGTTAAAGCTCCCTATTGACTTAGTAAGAGCAAAGGGAGGCGGTGGCATAGTGGATAAGGTGGTGAGCGTGGGATCGGGCAGACGTCCACGCGTAGGTTCGAATCCCACCACGTACAGCCTTAAAACACTTTGCCATTTGTCGAGTGGTTTAATGTTACCTACATATCACCATGATAGCCAGGTTCTAGGTGGTTACACTCAAGATGAGCTTGGGCGGTGATATGGGTACCACTATAAATAAAATTGCCTGCGCCACTAATGGGCGGAAGCTGAACAGCGCTTCCCATACACTCTTCAAGTGTGCCTACAGGCGCTATAGGCCTTACCGTAAAAAAAAAAAAAAAAAAAAAACAGATTACTGAGTCTGTTCCAATCATCATCTACTGTTAGAGAACCACTTCCTTCCTATTTCTTTCTTAAACCTAAATTTCTCCAGCTTGAACCCATAACTTCTGGTTCTATCATTGCTACTGATCAGAAGAACTTTACTCATGTCCCTTTTGCAATAACACCTTTGCCACTTAAATACTTCGATCAGATCTCCTCTTAACCAACGTCTCTCTTAGGAAGGTAAATTTAGTATCTTAAATCATTCTTCATATGCAATATCACTCATCCACTGGATCATTTTAGACATTCTTTTTTGCATTGATACTAATAAACTTGCATTCTTTCTACAATGTGAGGACCAGAACTGTACAGCATAATAATTTTTACTTATCAGTTTATTCGTTAAATTAATTGTGTGTGTGTGTGTGTGTGTGTGTGTGTGTGTGTGTGTGTGTGTGTGTGTGTGTGTGTGTGTGTGTGTGTGTGTGTGTGTGTTTTCTTTTTTTTTCATGTGTGTTCAGGTGTGTGAGCGCGGGGCCGCAGGCTCATCTTGTAGTCTTAGCTTCCGCGGGGATGGCTGTGTCCCACGAGAACTGCGGGAAGCTTCCGCTAATTTGCTCCACCGGGATGTGAGATAGGAAATCCCTATCACAGAAAAGAAGGTGAGCTCCACCAGTGCCGGGTAGAAAGTTTACATATCTTTGTATTTATTCCAATTCTAAACTTTGCGTCTCACAAATTTACCTTACAGTTTGCATTGATTTGGAATACTGGAAACAATATTGTGCTGTTCTAAGTATATAATTTACTTACATTTCTTGTCTTCATTTTCATTCTTTCAGAAAACTAATAGGAATGAAAAAAATGGGTAATATTAATCTTTCGCCGAACTATTTATAGGGAATGTTCACAGTCACTTTTTCTTTTCACCATTGTTATTTAGTACTCCAGGTAAAAAAAAAAAATATGCCCTGTTTTATGAAATAAAAAGAAAAGGAAAGTTAGTAAGAAGTGTCTTCGTCAGTACTTCCTGCCCTCCTATAAAGCCCCGCGGCGAGGCTGCGGCCCTTCGCTCAATCTTTCTTGTGTTCACCAAACTAAGTTATGCAAATGTAATTAAATATACTTGAGAGATACCTTGGCCAGGCGGGACACTGTTCCCCAAGGCGAGGTCACTAGGGGCGCACTGGGACACTCACCTCACACTGTGGCCTCACAGGTTTACTTTCGAAAACGCCTGCTGTGAATATCCATACATTATCCTGTAGAATATTCATACGCTGCAAGAGAAAAATCAAAGCCTTCGTGTCCTCTTGCAAAATTTAAAATCTATTGGTGCCCTTGAATGTGTGCGCTTGTGGGTGGGAAAGAGACAAATGAGGATGATAAGGAGAACATGAGAAGAATTATTTTTTCATATCGCTAAATGACGAAATAATAAGCCAATCTGTGATGCTTCACTTATGTAGCGACACCACCACCACCACCACCACCACCACCACCTTCTCCTCCTCCTCTTCTTCCACCACTACCACCACCACGACCACCACCACCACCACCACCATCTCCTCCTCCTCCTCCCCCCCTCCTTCACCCCCACCACCACACCACCACCACCACTCCCTCTTCTCTCCGCCCCAGCGCAGGTGCCGCAGGGAAGGGCTGCTCGACTAGACAAACAAAATATTTCATAACAACCGAAGCCTGGCCAAGGGTCGACACCCAGCTTGCAGTGGCTGCCTGTGTATTTGCGCCCCACGCACCCGCCACCAACATTTTCCCTCTTTACTTTTACTAAATATTCTCCGAATGACTGTATACGTATATATATATATATATATATATATATATATATATATATATATATATATATATATATATATATATATATATATATATATATATATATATATATATGTTGTTATTTTTTCCAGGACACATGTAAGTCAGAAAGTTTTTGGCTTGTTAATTTTAATGTTTTTTTAATCTACGGATATTTTTTTCAAGCTCCTTCTTCTTCTCTTCATCCTCGTCCTTTTCCTCTTCCTCTTCCTCTTCCTCTTCCTCTTCCTCTTCCTCTTCCTCCTCCTCCTCCTCCTCCTCCTCCTCCTCCTCCTTCTCTTTCTCCTCCTCTTCCTCCTCTTCCTCCTCCTCTTCCTCCTCCTTTTCCTGTCCGTCACATTAGAAACCTCGCCACAAACTCTCCATTGGGTATAAATTTGCTGGCTGGAGTAATCATATTAGTGTAATTTCATGAAGAGTGACATGAGAGTCTTTGGGAGGCCATTGCTGTCCCGTTCACGGCTTTAACGCATTAAACAAAGTTTGCGTGTGGATTCATACACTTTCTTGGTGTGTTGCTGTCCCGCTTGTGGCAATCTCTTCCTGCGGTGATGAAGCGGGAGAAAGAACACGAAAATATATAAGCATACACATAATCAATATGGAAAAGGTATGGTTTCAGAAATCCTATTGATGAAAGAGAGAGAGAGAGAGAGAGAGAGAGAGAGAGAGAGAGAGAGAGAGAGAGAGAGAGAGAGAACCATGATTATTTTTCTGCCATGAAACAGGCATGTATTATGAAAGATTAACGTAAATGGTTAATCTCTTCAAGTTCCTGTCAAAGTGAACTGTTATTGCCGTGTAACTGTGCTACTTTACGTACGACATTAGTGCTTATTAGTGGCGAATAATAGTAATGACAGTACAAGTAGTCTCATTATTATTATTGTTATTATTATTATTATTATCATTATTATTATTATTATTATTATTATTATTAGTAGTAGTAGTAGTAGTAGTAGTAGTAGTAGTAGGAATAATAGTAGTAGTAGTTGTAATAATAGTAGTAATATTAGTAGACAGACATTATTTCTAGCTTGCAAAGAACTGATTTAAATATATAAGAATTATGGCACCTCGGGAACTTTATTCGCTTACTTGATCAAAATATTTCTATTAATCATTTAGAGGAAATATGGAAGATATAAATATTTCTAGGATTTCGTGGCTTCTTCCCATCACTCTTTAACCGTTAATCCTTAGACTTTCAGACATATTGATTGTTTTTCCATAAATTACTAATAAGATTCTTCATTCAGGCTTATGTTCAGCAATTCAGAAAAAGAACGAACCAGTGTAAGAACGGCGCAAATAAGCAATATTAGTAATGCTGGGAATAATAGAGTAACGATAGTACAGTAGGGATGCAAATAACATCATGCCCTTTAGGCCGATAATAATCCAGGTTTTGTTATTACTGTGGAAAAACTAACGTGAATTCTATAGAGTTCAAACTTCTTAGCTGTCCTGAAAATAGATCATGTACAGCGTGTCGAGTTAAAGTCACAGATACGAGCATGGCACTGTGTCCTGTCCACGTGTGTTTATTCCAGTCACACACAAAAGGCGCTGGAATGTGGTCATGTCGGTGTTTTTTCATCCTAGTCCGTCTCTGTATGTCTGTATTCTCACGCTGGTCCATTCCTTCTCTCAGCTTCGGTGGTATAAAAGGTTACACGCATAGTAATCAAGGGAATGTTTCTTTCTTTACCTTGAGAGAATAACATACGAGGTGGTTGTTCCCAGTGACGCAAAATAAATTACCTGTGAGCCGGCCCCGCTCTCGCTCAGGTAAAGACCCACACCTGGTCATTTCCTCGTCTCCTTCTTCTTCTCTTAAGAGACTCAGTTTTGTTTAGGTGAGACAAGAGATGATTTAAAGATTCTTGTGTGTGTGTGTGTGTGTGTGTGTGTGTGTGTGTGTGTGTGTGTGTGTGAGAGAGAGAGAGAGAGAGAGAGAGAGAGAGAGAGAGAGAGAACTAGAGTAGATAGACATACAGATAAACAGAAACAGAGAAACATATAGACAAAGAGCTAAATACACAGCCTTCCTATATACCAACGCTGTGCCCTCAGTACTATTATTTAAGTTGGGGGACAATGTATGCAAAACTGAACTCATCGTCTGAAGGTCTGTCAGTCACTGAGACTTTTTGAGGATGTTTCTTTTTAAGTAGCGTGGCTTCTGTCAAACACATCATTACTTGCAGCCACGACACGGTGCAGTATTTTACTTGCAAGAAGTATATACATTATGATCACGATAGTCCATTCTATTGAAGACCTTTTTTTTCATTGATATCGTGAGAGACATTGAAATAAAACTACAGCAATATGGAATTAATGTTTGTGTTTATTCATCATGATACATAATAGGAATGTCACGGAAAAATTATGAACACGGGTAACATTCTCTCATCTGATTTCCTTTCTTTTTTACTAAGAATCAAATTCGATACAGAAATGCAAACAATATTCAAAATGTATAAAAGAAATGTGTACTAAAAATGTAGCAAGCTTTCATTATTCGAAACTGACTTAGGAAACTGACAATGGCCGATTACATTTTTTAATTCATATTTTTCTTCTTTAATGTCATCAAATATGATACGAAAACACAAACAATAAAGGCAAAAACAGAACAGCTTCAGGAGATTGATGATCTGTCTGCTGCCGATCCACCAGAGGAGAAATATTATTCAGTATCGCCACGTTAGCCTGAACACGTTTAAATTCAGCTTGTGCACGTAAATCAGGAAGATGACATGCCCTCTAGCGTACATGACTTCAACTTTTTTACGTCAAGTGATGGATTTTGATATTTCGTGCATATTCACAATGTTTTCTGCTATTTCACAAGGCTGGACGTGTGACGCATTTCTGGTAATGTAACATGGAGAAATTATTGTCATTTTATTTTTGTTTTCGTCTTCGTCATTGCTATGTTGTTGTTGGCAGTGGTTGTTTGGTATTGATATTTTACTTTTGTTTCCACTTTTGTGTTTGTTATTGTTGTCGGTGGTGGTAGTAGTGGTAGGGGGTGTTGGAGATGGTGGTGATGAAGGTGGGCGTGGTGGTGGTGGTGGTGGTGTGCTGGTGGTGCTGGTTTTATTGTTGTTGCTTATACATAGCGTTGATTTTTTTCTAAAAATTTGTAAAATCTCATTACACAAAGTTTGTATTAATTTTGTTTCATCTAAACAATTACCTGGAAAAATGTATCACTGCCGCGCAAATTCATACGCATAAATAAGCGAAAAAAAAGTTGCAATCCTTGTATTTCATTTTCATACTCATAATGATAGAATATTTCACACATGAGGAAAAGAAAAAAAATGTTTCACTGAAAACAAAATGAAAGTATGAAATGCTTAATAATCTCACAGATATTTTTCAGTTAAAATTTTCCCCCTTTTATTTTTATTTATTTTTTCTTTTCTGGACGCGAAGACTTAGTTGCTTGTTTTCCTTTTTAGCGTCGCTGCATCATGGGAAAACGCGAGTCCATTAGGAGAGGGAGACACGCGGGAAATCTCTTCAAGTGTGCCGTTAATAATATCAATGAATGTTCAGGGACGAGTCGGTGCCGCTGTGTTCCTCCTCTCCCGTGTCTGTCTGCATGTTAAGTGCTCGAAATGAGAGACGCCCGCCATGATTCTCTTCACTTATTCATCAACACGGCGCTGCATCGACTGCCTCTTCTCTTCACTCTCCTTTGTAAAGCCTTTCCCTATCTCGCTTTTACTCGCCGTCTCGTTTTCATCGTCTCTCCTTCACGTTCTATCATGCTTTTTCATTTTTAACGTTATTTTTTTTATGGTTTGTACGCGCATTACTTCAATAGCATGCTTCATTATCTATCGTTATATGTCATTCTCCTTGAGCGAGGCCGATATATTACTTTCACTCTTTGCCAAGTCGAAGAGTGATTATCTGAAGGATGTCAATGTATCGCGACGGCTTTGTAAAACTCTCATGTAGGTGTGTGTAGCATATTTGCCGTGGCCCTTCGGTATTCCCTCAGCCCTGCGCTCATTATTTGGGTTCATTTTGATAATTGTATTTGGTGAGGACTACGAAGTTATTCCTGGTTCCCGTGCATTGTTTGTTTGTGCTTTCTCTCTCTCTCTCTCTCTCTCTCTCTCTCTCTCTCTCTCTCTCTCTCTCTCTCTCTCCCCTCACCCTCGTGTATATTTTTCTTTTTACCTTTTTTTTACATGTAATTTTTTTTTTTCGTTCACTTCCTACGATTGTCAGTCCATTTCACTTAGCTTATTTTTTTCACATCTCAATCTTTCTTTCATGTCTTTTCCTCCTCTCCTTTTTCACACTACATTTTTCAGTCTTTTTTTTTATTTCAGCTTTTTTTTTATTTATACCATGTGGGCTTTTCACGGGAATTTCTGGGCTAAAGGGGATACTTTTTAGGGTACCTTCTATCTCAAAGCCCACCCGCTAGGAAACCGTCGCCCCGAGTGAGGAAGCCCAACCTACACTCGGACCGTGGACAGGATTCGAACCCGTGCGCTTGGAGACCCCTCGGACCCCAAAGCACGCATGGTTCCACCGTACCACGGCGGACCATCCTCGTAAGTTCGTTATAGTTTCCCCACTTTATTTATTTATTCCTTTTTTTTATTGTTATTCGATCTTTCTTCCTTTCTAGGTCGTCACCAATTCCTTAACTCCACCTGCTTATTCTTAACGCAGTTCCTCCTTTACCACATATCCCCCTTTCAGCGTTCCATCCTTTCCTTCACCTCACTTCAATCAGTCATCCTTTCTCCAAATCTATTCAGTCCACCAGCAAGATCCATTCGAGGCCTCCCTCCCTCCCTCCTTCATTCCTTCCTCTCTTCACTCCTTTACCTCATCTCCATCTAGCACCTTCACGTCTGCGTATTTTCTATCTTCCATTCATCATATTCCTTCCTATCCCCCTGTATTGCGTCTCACACCCACCGCTTCACTTTGCAGTCAGTAGAATTAGCAATGACGACAGCACCCATTTCCAAAATTGAAGCCAGTCACTAAAAGCCTTATGAATGCCTGATCACTTCTCAATTACGTGGTGTAAGGGATCATTCTTTATAGCCTGAGTACTTAGTGCGAAAGACAGACAAAGTGACAGATATAGAGAGACGAAGATGCAGAAAGAGAAACAGGAAAACAGACACAGTGTGGTAGAAAGAGAGAGTAAAAGTCTAGAACGTTTGGAAATTCTCGCCGTGAAATTGTAAAGAGACAGAGTGATAATAACGTGTAAAGCAGCAATCATTGGATGGAGGGAGCTGGTCTGGAGCACAGGCCAATCACGCCTTCCCTCCTCACAACACACTGAGCCAATTAGGAACGAGGGACGCGTTTTACTCCACCAATGAGGGAAAGGCTGCAGGGAAATGCTCATCTATGTGGGGTTCCTCTGTGCCTCATGAGGATAGACACACACACACACACACACACACACACACACACACACACACACACACACACACACACACACACACACACACCACATATACAAAGAAACTTAAAACAATACGACATTTTCCTAGTTCCTTTCTATGACCATTTTGACACTTCTACTCTCCTATTCTCCCCCTTCCGGCCTTTGTTTTATGCTCCTCATACCCTCTCCACTTTTCTCTTTTCGCCCTTTACGTATTGTATGTGTGTGTGTGTGTGTGTGTGTGTGTGTGTGTGTGTGTGTGTGTGTGTGTGTGTGATTGTGTGTGTGTTTCCATCTGTAGCCCCCTATTTTCCTTTCACCATGGAAACAGAATGTGGTGACGTCGGCTAGCAGAACCAACCTCCATTCCACACTGAAGAGTTAATGAGTTAATGCCTTGTTCCTCCCAAGAATCTCGTCATTCGGAGTGGTTGTAGCAGCCACCTTGCGGGACAGGTGCACACTCGTACTAGAGGGGCCATTAGGATATTAAGAATGAGTCTCACCTTAGTTCCTTTCTGACGATGATGATTATGAGAGAGAGAGAGAGAGAGAGGGGGATGAGAGAGAGTATCTTATCTGCCTTGCCATGGTTGTCTTTCCGCTTTGTTGTGCTTTCCAAGAATCTGCCTTCTCTTTCACCTTCCCCACCCTGCCCCCGAGTCGCAGAGGTTGTAGTGCCGTGGGGGACGACCTGGCAAGGGAAAAGCTTCTTGGAGGTCAAATTACTCCGTGGCTCTTCAGGTGCTTTTGTCTTCGCTCTGTTTTGCCCTCTTTGTGTGTGTGTGTGTGTGTGTGTGTGTGTGTGTGTGTGTGTGTGTGTGTGTGTGTGTGTGTGTGTGTGTGTGTGTGTGTGTGTGTGTGTGTGTGTGTGTGTGTGTGTGTGTGTGTGTGTGTGTGTGTGTGTGTGTGTGTGTGTGTGTGTGTGTGTGTATCCATCTGTGTGTATGTATCTGTGTGTCATTTTGTCAGTATATATATATATATATATATATATATATATATATATATATATATATATATATATATATATATATATATATATATATATATATATATATATATATATATATATATATATGGTTAGATAGATAGATACATACATACATACCTAGATCCATAGATAAATAAATCGATAGAAATCTCTCCCCTCTCTCTCTCTCTCTCTCTCTCTCTCTCTCTCTCTCTCTCTCTCTCTCTCTCTCTCTCTCTCTCTCTCTCTCTCTCTCTCTCTCTCTCTCCATTGTCTCTCCATTTATCTTTTTTCTCGTTTCTCCTTTGCCCGCTGTTTGTTGGACACTTCCAGTTTTCCTCTCCTTTCACCACTCTTTGCCGCCCTTCCCGTGTCGCTTTTGTTTCCATTCCCCTCCATTGCTTCCTTCGGCCATCTTTGGTTCTCTCTTCCTCAACATCTTCCCCTTGACAGTCCCTCGCTTTTCAAAAACACCTCATACTTTTTTGCAGCCTCCCTTTATCATGCCTTTGCTCCTCTTCCTGCTACCGCCCCCTTTCTTCTCTTGCTACTCCTCCTCCTCCTCCTCCTCCTCCTCCTCCTCCTCCTCCTCCTCCTCCTCCTCCTCCTCCTTCTGGTCCATCTTTGGTGCCTTGCCTTTCTTCTTACCCCGTCCTCGCTCTTCTCTTGTCTCTTGTCTTCTGTTATCTCCCCTTCGGATTGTACACAGAACAGGCGCCTTTGTTGGGTATGTTATCATAAGGATGTTTTAGCGTTAAGCTGCTGCCTTACTAATTGACGAATGTTTGTTTGTCGTAATTAGTTTCTAAAGTAAGCTGGCCAAAAAAAGGTATATATGTGAGTCTACCTAGGGCTTAGTTTTTTGGGGGTTCGTTGTGTGTGTGTTTGTGTGTGTGTGTGTGTGTGTGTGTGTGTGTGTGTGTGTGTGTGTGTGTGTGTGCGTGTGTGCGTGTGTGTGTGTGTGTACTGCTTTAGGTATAATGGAGGTAATAATTGACTGATTTGTTTTCACGTATATAAACATCCACTGAAAATGACCACATCTAACCATCAGTTGTTTCTGTAGTAGAAGGCTTGATATGATGGTTTTAGCGGGTACATAGTATTTATACGAGAACTAGAGAATGATGCAGAAACTTGTAAACATTTATAAGTAAAATTTATAAATAATTAGTATATAAAAGCAATTCATGTGAATGTTTATTGTCTTTAGGTGCTTAAAAATACCGCTAAATTATTTTTAGAGTTTGAATACCGTAACAAATTAATACATAAATAGATAAATAAAAATTGTGAGTGAAAATGCTAGTGTACGAGTTTTGAGGAAATCTGTTATTGAGGGACTTATCTGTACCTTCACCTTTGCCTGCTACTCTCTTCCTCACGACCGTCAGACTGCTACCTGTTTTTATAGCATAAAAGTTGTCCGAGTCACACTTATCAATTTTTTCTTTTTGTATTTAAATATTGCATCTCTTCCTCCACTTTATTTATATATATATATATATATATATATATATATATATATATATATATATATA
>NC_059289.1:12055925-12098425 GCF_017591435.1 Portunus trituberculatus | reverse complement strand
CTGCTGCTGCTACTGTTGATGCTGTTGCCGTTGATGCCGTACATGATAATGATGATGATGATGATTGTGGTGCTGTTGTTTATTATTTTCTAAGATGGCGAGTACAGAATAAAGCACATCCACTGTCAACTCCTCACCAGTACTCCAAAAGGACTATAGAACGGAAATTAATTTTCTCCATATGTAGGAGAATAGTTTAGATTGTTATTGTACAGTAGAACAACAATTCAACTTTACTCTTGATAATTCTGAACTCTCCCATCCCTTGCTGCAGCTTTGTTTTGTGGCTTTTTATCCGCTTTGTTCTTCGCTGCCGCCATCCTGCCTCCGTCCACGCCAGTAAAGAGAAGGCAAAACACACTCACAGAGGCGGCGGCACTTAAATTCAATCCCCACACGCAGAGACTCGGACACCATGCACTCCACAGCACTCCACCGCACCTCGTAGTTTACAGCCCATGATCCATAAGCTCCGCTGCTGTTGTGTACACTCGCCAGCCAGCCAGCCAGCTAGCCAGCCAGGGAAGCCACAACGTTCAAGGGAATTGTCACCCAGGATCGTAATGAATGCGAGGTGGCGCTAATGGCACTGGTGGTCGCAGTGTCCGTAACGGGGAAAGGAGAAAGAAATAGAGTTGTGCTTTGTATTTATGGATTAGCCTCACGTGTGCTCTTTCCTGCTGAAGACTGTGTGTGTGTGTGTGTGTGTGTGTGTGTGTGTGTGTGTGTGTGTGTGTGTGTGTGTGATACTGATTCTACTGTTTAGTTTTGCTACATCTTTCTCTTTTCTTTATTAACTCCAACATTTTATTCTCACTCCACCGATCACATTTGCTTTAGTTCCTCTCTCTCTCTCTTTCTCCTTCTTCATCTCCCTCCACGAGTTCCCTGAAGCCTGTAGATTGTGATAGTAATTTTATTCTCCTTTCTTTCACACCTTTCTCTTCCAATCTGTTGCCTCGTACCCTCTACCCATTCTACTTCTCCCTCACTTTCGCCTGCCTTGTCTCTCTCGCTCCTTCTTCCAATTTACCTTTGAATATCTTGCCAATTGTAAAGTGTGACAGTGATTGTTAGTTTCCTGTCTTTTCTTTTGTTCCATCCCTTTTTTTTTTTTTGTCTGTTTCCTTGTATACTTTGCTAATCCAGCTTTCGTGACAGTTTGCACCTTCGGATTTCTCTCTTCTTCGTCTTTATCTCATATGCGATCACTCTTAGAATTGCGCGGGAATGTTGATTGTGTTGCCTTCTTTTCTAAGCCTTTAACTTCGAACTTGTTATTTTTTACTCTTTATCTTTTTGTAGTGTCACGTTTACCTGTCCTATTCGTCCTCTTCGCCGCTACTCATAAGCTTCTGGATGACTGTTGAGTATGATTGTGATTCTCGATTTGTTGTGCTTCTTCTCGTTCCATTAACCTGTTTTCCGGTATTCTTGGTTGTTTGTACACTGTCTAGCAACGCATGGCTCGTCTTGCATCTCGTCTCGTCTCTTCTCGAGTCTCGGTTCGTGTAGACTCTCTCATTTCTCTCTCTCTCTCTCTCTCTCTCTCTCTCTCTCTCTCTCTCTCTCTCTCTCTCTCTCTCTCTCTCTCTCTCTCTCTCTGCAATAAATTCAATGGGCACTCACATTTAAACGATTCTATGTATGGAATCCACTTCACATGGATCGGGATTCTACTCCTACCGGTCATTGTCTTCGGGTTTTTTTTTCATCGCAGTAATGTTTCATTTCTTGTTTTTCTACCGCTATAATCACATTAAATGGTCTTCTGATATTGTTATACTACTGTATATTCCTCGCCTCCTCCTGGTGCTTCACTGCTTAAGACTTTGTACTTTCCCTCACCCTTATTCTGTCCATCTCTCTAATGCAAAAGTTAATCGCCCTTTTCAGTCATTCATCCCTTTCTCTGGTAAACTCTGTAACTTCCTTCCTGCTTCTGTATTTCCTTTTGTGATTTTTGAGACTGACAGTTTAGTAGACATTTTATTTGTCATTTTTTCCATTTATTTATTTATTTATTCTATACCTTCATTGGCCAGTGCTGCTTTTACATTGGTAACACATGTTGGTGGAAAACTAATGGCTAAGGCTAACTTCTTGCCATCTGCTAGAGTGTGGATTGGAATAATTTCAATGCCCTTTTGCTATTATTTTTAACCCCTTATGCGTCCTCGTACAATTTGCTCTTTTTATATGAGGCACTTTATCAGCTTCCTTCATCAAACAGTGGTAAACATGAGTTACATAATCATATACCTCATCTATACTATAATGTTTCTCTTTATATTCTCTTCTCTTTCCTACAGCTCTTCCCTCTCTCCGATTTTTCTGCTTTTAGCCACTTGTGAATAGTTCTTTGACTCGTATTCTCAAACACATCTGGGCCTCACCTCCACTCTTTCAAAAGGCTTTATATAAACTTAGACGAGCTTTTTAAGGTGTTTTAAAGATTTTATAGATAGATTGATAAGATTTCTACATTATTAACTGGAGAAACACTCTTGAGTCGTGGAGAGAGAGCAAAGCGTTTCTGAATACGAGCCAATTTACCTCAACAGTGCTTTACCTCACCTTCCTTACCCGCTATTCCCACCTCCTATTCCTCTACAGTTCTATCTCCTTATGTACCCATCCCATCTTTTTCCTCTCCGCTGGTTAGATAGATAAATGGAAGCACTCAAAAGGGGAGCTCAGAGGCCTTCAGAGCAATATTGTAAAAAGGATGAGATAAGGATAAGAAACAGTTATGGTATAGCAGTGGATCCTAAGGTTGTGGCGCTTCTCTTCGTCATCGTTATCTGTTTATTATATATATTTTTCCGCGTCCAATTCAGGCTTAATCCCGCCATTTAAGTTGGGAATTATAACCTCGGCACTTACGGACGTGAAAATACCTCCAATTAACGGGGATTTAGAGAAAGTTATTGTCCCTTTACTTGCGTTGCAGCGCGGGACGAAAAAAGAGGATCAGAAAAGAAAGAGGGACAAATTGTGTATGCTTATTTTTTTATAATATGGAATGACCTCGTGTTCTTCTTCACTCCCTCAGAAGGTAATGGGGTTCTTTGTGAGCGTCTCTGCTTGCGGTGGATGTTTTCTAATGTCTTACTTAGAACTAGAGATTGAAAGAGAGAGAGAGAGAGAGAGAGAGAGAGAGAGAGAGAGAGAGAGAGAGAGAGAGAGAGAGAGAGAGAGAGAGAGAGATAGTAGTAGTAGTAGTAGTAGTTGGTGTTGTAGTTGTTGTTGCTGTTGTTGTTGTTGTTGTTGTTGTATGAAGTAGTAATATTAGTAGTTGCATTATTACTTTAATTTTTTCTATTATTATTATTATTATTATTATTATTATTATTATTATTATTATTATTATTATTATTATTATTATTATTATTATTATTATTATTATTATTATTATTATTATTATTATTATTATTATTATTATTATTATTATTATTATTATTATTATTATTATTATTATTATTATTATTATTATTACTGTTATTATTATTTTTGTTATCATCATTTTATCAATATTACTATTATTATCATTATGAGTATTCTTTTCTTCTTTTCTTTCTTTTCCTTCTTCTTCATCTTCTTTTCTTTTCTTCTTCTTCTTCTTCTTCTTCTTCTTCTTCTTCTTCTTCTGATTATAATTATTAGCGTTATTATTATTATTATTATTATTATTATTATTATTATTATTATTATTATTATTATTATTGTGATTTCTATTATCACTACTAATAATGCTGTTGATACTATTAATGTTACTTTCGCTTTGTTACTACTGTTGTTGCTACTATTGTTGTTGCTGTTTTTGTCGTTATTGCTACTGTTGTTGCTGTTGTTGTTGTTATTGCTGCTGGTGTTGCTGTTGTTGCTACTGTTCTTGCTGCTGTTGCTGTTGTTGCTGTTGTTGCTGTTGTTGCTGCCGCTTCTACCATTACTGCCATTACTCATATTACTTTCATTATTATGCTAAAAATATATTACCCAAGAGCACCTTTGAAATCTACATATGCTTACTGATCTGTGTTGGTTATGCAAATGTACGGAAATAGGTTACCGTACACTATTCCAACATGTTTTCATTCCCCTCCCTCCCCAAAACTTTCTCTCTCTCTCTCTCTCTCTCTCTCTCTCTCTCTCTCTCTCTCTCTCTCTCTCTCTCTCTCTCTCTCTCTCTCTCTCTCTCTCTCTCTCTCTCTCTCTCTCTCTTTTATTTTCACCCCAAACTAGAACTTCCTCTTTCTCTCTTCATCAAAGTGGTTCCCTTCCTTTCTTACCCGAACCTGGGCTTCCTCTCTCTTCTTTCAGCCTAGTTCTCTTCCTTGTCTTTCTTTCCAAAGTAGACCGTCTTTTTTCCACCGTCTTTCAGCATTGTTCCTTTCTTTTCTCGTAAACTAGAACATCCTTCCTCTTTCTCTCTTCAAATTGGCATCGTTCTTATTTTGTTCAAACCAGAAGTTGTTTACTCCTCCACAAAACGTGTTCGTTCCTCTTTACTCAGACTAGTTTAGTTTCTTCCTTCCCTTCACCACCATCGAGTGAGCCTGAAAATCTCATCTTTCTTTTTTTTTTTTTTTTTTTTTTTCTCTTCACTTCCTTGCTCAACTCCTTGTTCCTTCCTTCCTCGTCTTCCTTCTCCATTAACCCCTCTTCCCCAGGCGTCCACTCTCCACTCTTTCCTCCCTCCTTCCCTCCCTCCTTCACTCTCCCCTTTGTGTTGGGTTAGGCTCGTCTCCTCTCTTTCCATCCCTGCAACAAAGAACAATGATGACTTAGTATACAATTTTGATCCCTACAAAGTGGTTCTGAGGAGGTGAATCATTTTAATCTTTGAGGTATTTTCTTGTCATTGTCCCACTGCGGAAATAAATGAATAGATATATATATATATATATATATATATATATATATATATATATATATATATATATATATATATATAGAGAGAGAGAGAGAGAGAGAGAGAGAGAGAGAGAGAGAGAGAGAGAGAGAGAGAGAGAGAGAGAGAGAGAGAGAGAGAGAGAGAGAGAGATAGAGATATATATATATATATATATATATATATATATATATATATATATATATATATATATATATATATATATATATATATATATATATATATATATATATATATATATATATATATATATATATAAAGAAATGAGCATATTTTCAAGAAGTTTCTACGTGATGGTTAATTTAACGTGATGATTCTGACATGCATGAGGAACCAACTTCGAGGCCTTTCCGTCTTTTTATTATTATTTTTTTTTTAATAAGTGTTGTTTTGAATCAGTCAGTTATGGAACAGAAATCTTAAACAAACTCAACTTGTTCCCCCATCACTAACTCACTTTCCTTTTTCCTCTCTAGCTTCCTTACCTTCCCCCTACTCTGTTTGGACACTTTCCTTCCATTCTCTGTCTTTTTATTATTATTATTATTTTATTATTATTATTATTATTATTATTATTATTATTATTATTATTATTATTATTATTATTATTATTATTATTATTATTATTATTATTATTATTATTATTATTATTATTATTATTATTATTATTATTATTATTATTATTATTATTATTATTATTATTATTATTATTATTATTATTATTATTATTATTATTATTATTATTATTATTATTATTATTATTTTCAGGCAGAGCGACAGATGAATTTTCTTTTTGCATTAATACTTTTCATTTGATTTTGATTCTCTCTCTCTCTCTCTCTCTCTCTCTCTCTCTCTCTCTCTCTCTCTCTCTCTCTCTCTCTCTCTCTCTCTCTCTCTCTCTCTCTCTCTCTCTCTCTCTCTCTCTCTCTCTCTCTCTCTCTCTCTCTCTCTCTCTCTCTCTCTCTCTCTCTCTCTCTCTCTCTCTCTCTCTCTCTCTCTCTCTCTCTCTCTCTCTCTCTCTCTCTCTCTCTCCTCCTTAAATCTATTTTTGTTGTTGCTCTATCACAATTTTCTTTTACCTCCATTTATTATCGGTAATAGCAGGCTCCCCTCTTCTCTATCCCTTGTCCTCGCCTTCATCTCCATCATTTAGTTCAAGCATCATCTCATCAATCCATGACAATCATCTCCCCATTCTTTCTCTCTTCATTCATTTCCTCCCTCCTTCTCTTTCCTTCTTTGCTTCTCTGCCCTCCTCTATTGCTCCTACTACTAATGGCCTCTCTTTTTTTTTTCTCTCTCTGTTTTGTTCGGATTGACTCATTTTGATCTGCCTTTCTCATGCTGTAATTATCTCTCTTTATTCCTCTTCCTATCTGGTTTCTTTTTTTTTATTTTATTTTCCTTTCGTCCTTCCTTGATGTCTATTTTCACTTCCCTTACGTATCTTCTATCCTTTCACTATTTTCGCTTTTCCTTCCTTTTCTTTTTCCTCTTTTATTTCGGTCCTTCGTTCGTTCCTTCCTTTATTTATCCTTCCTTTCCTTGTTCTCGTCAGTGCATTCCTATCCTGTCTTCCTCCCTTCCTACATTTTCTTTCTGCTCTTGC
Organism: Portunus trituberculatus; assembly: GCF_017591435.1. Lineage (NCBI taxonomy): Eukaryota > Metazoa > Arthropoda > Malacostraca > Decapoda > Portunidae > Portunus > Portunus trituberculatus. The sequence continues at coordinate 12,091,898 of NC_059289.1, read as the reverse complement.
TCTGCCTTTCCTTTTTTTTTCATTTCTCAACTCTTCTCACTTCCCTGATGGTCATGATACTCAAGCATTCGTCTTCAGTAAAATGGGAGTCAGTATCATGATGCGTTAGGTTAATTCTCTTCAGTTCCGTGACGCCTTTCCATATTCACTCTAGTTATTATTTGGCGATTTCACACAGCTTCAGAAAATCATGTGAAGGATCAAAATAGTGAAGACTGTGGCCATCAATCTTCTGACCTCAATAGACCGTTCATAATGTAAGTAAACTGGTCTGATGATATCCAAAACTAACTGCATCTCAATACTGAAGGGGTTAAGTGAAGAAGGAATGATGAAATAGTACACAGCGTGATATCCTTCACTGCCTTTCCCCCACGCCAGTTTCTCAACCTATATACGTAACTAATCTCCCTTTCTCCTTCTTTCTTTACCAATTTCCACACTCTCAAGTTATCGCTTCCTCTCTCATCTAGCGTTCCACTTGTTCCCCCTTAAACGGTTTTTCCTTCGTAGTACCGTCTCTCTCCTTGTCAGTAAACCTTGACATACTTTCCTTTCATTCGTCTTGTAATGTTTTTTTTTTTTTTTGCTTTTTTTCTCCTCAAATTTTGCCTACTCGTAATTCTCGAGGACACATTCTCCAGTTTAATTAACTTGGTCTCGATGTTCATTTGTTCACCGTGTTTGTTGAGTCTTGGCGGAATTTTGCTTGTTGCTAGTCTTATTTATACTTTATTTTTTTTCTTTTCATTTTTTCTCCTGTCATATATTTCATTCACGTTTGTGTTTTGTGTGTGTGTGTGTGTGTGTGTGTGTGTGTGTGTGTGTGTGTGGTTTACGTGTTCGTCGTGTCTAGCTGTCTGTTTGTGTAAATGTGCGTGTGCGTGCGGGTCCGTCCGTCTGTCCACATAGGTCAAAGCCTTGAGTAAATGCTACCGCAGGGACAATATTTACACACTCGACTACCTAACCTGCAAACCTCCCCGTTACGTGACCCAACAACAGTAGCTGCCAGAAAACGTGGATGTATTTCACCCTCTCGAGGAAAAAAGCTACTTATTTTCTTTTCCTTCTCCACTTCGACATAAAATAGCAGTTACTCATGTTTTTTTACTCATTGTTTCTGTTTTTGTTCCTTTGATATTGTTCATAATAGGAAGTGAGAAATGGCATGCTGTTCTTTGAGTTTCGTTCAGTAGTCTTAGTTTCGAAATGCTGATATCACATGGATAGGATTCATGTTGATAATGGTTTACTACAACTCCACTCTACATGATTTACTACTTAGTAGTCTATCAGTTAGGCATACCGATAACAACTTTGGATGAATTCTGCAAACTTGAAAACACGAATCTACCTTTTCATCAAAATTACTCCAGGATAATACTAAGCTGTTCGCAAGGGCATTATATATTGGAACAGATATTGCTTTCATCCACGAAAGGTCATCAATAAGTTAGATAAAGATAGATATTCACAACAATAGATTTTTTTTTTATTCCGTCATAAAATGCATAAAAAATTGACATGGGCATAATGGTAACGTCATGAGGTGTGATATTCATTTATTCAGACATGATACGATGTCATAATCTTCCTTTCCTTCTGTGATATTCTCATTATTATGTAAATGTTACAGTGTTGACTTAACAAGTTTTAATGAATCACGTAAGTAAGAATGATAAATGTTAATGTGGCGTGTCATCTCCAAGCACTTGGTGACGGTCAGTCAGGTTTCAGCTATACATTTATAATTGCATTTAACATTATCATACGTTAACGTTTTACACCTCATAATATAATAAAACAGTTCAAAGAATGAACACTCACATGCACGTTGAAATATATACTGCACCCACACTGACCGCCACGGGTCGCCACCGATTCAACAACATTTAAGATTGTGGAGGATTAACAGTTTCTCATTTAGAATCATACACAAATCATACCTTGTGATTATTTTTTTTTTTTCATTCTATTGGTGTAGTTGTGCCAGTTGTGATATAGTTGTAATATCTGTGATGCACACATAATGTTCCCTTTGAGCTGTCTTCATTATAGACGCCTTGATGAGGTCATTCAGGGCAATTACCATAACATTACCATGAAATATCGCACATTGTGATGATTCGTTATGCATCTACTTATGTTGCTCGGCCGTGTGTGTGTGTGTGTGTGTGTGTGTGTGTGTGTGTGTGTGTGTGTGTGTGTGTGTGTGTGTGTGTGTGTGTGTGTGTGTGTGTGTGTGTGATGAATACGTTAGACATGACACAAGTGGACCAAGTTTTTCATAAATTATATCTCTCCACAATATTACTTGGGCAGATTTGCTGGAAAGCTAAGAAAAGACATAGCAGAAGCAGAAGAAGAAGTAATAAGGGTAATTGTAGTAGAGTGACATATATCCTGTTTGCAAATAAACATAGTATTTTTTTGTTGGATTCACTTGTGTACATCGGTATATTGACTAGAGTATAGACAGTACATTGATCATCTTTCACCACAACGAAGTGAGATAACGCTGTAGAAGGTTCTTCTGTGTTTGTTCACCAAGCAACACGCTAATGTGATCCACATTTTTGTAGTAAAAACCAATGCACCATAATTGTTGAGTTTTGTCTGTGCGCCAAGAAAAAATAAAAGGACTGGAAAAGCAAAGCCAGCGTAGAGAAGCAACTGGACAATTATTATAACACTACCATGTACTATCGAAATTTTGCGTGTGGACCTTATTCACGAGGCGATCATAGCACGTCTTGGTTATGAAATGTGTCATAGCAAAAATAAAATGGCACATTCTTTTCTTGGAATAGTGCGTCTATCATAGTAAGTCTGCTTCGGATGCTAGACCTATGTTCAATCTACCCAAGTGGCTTATGACAGACTCTCTCACTTCCATGATGCCTGCCTCAACATATCCAGCTCAGGACTGATATACTCAGATTGTATGCATTGGATGAACTTAGTGGCACAGAATTGCTTAGACAGTACTGGTATTAATTTTGTCATTGATCTGGTATGGGAAGCTTTTACAGAGTGACATTTCTAAAATTAAAGTGATCATAATACTTACAGATTTTGTTTTATGGAAGAGGTACTTGGAAGATGCAGTTTTGCAGCACTGATGGCCTTGGGGATCGTCGAAAGACCCATGCTCGACACCAAGTCTTTTTGAAAACTATGTTTAGTCTACATTGAAATTCTCCTACATGATTATATTTATCATACTTTAGAACAGGGGTGCACAACATGGGGTTCGCGAGGCCCCAGGTATTCACAAAAAGATTTCCAGGGCTACTTAGATGGCTGCTCTAATGATAACCTTAGTGTCAGTCACTAAATTGATATTCTGCTCGATGTCAGATTACTGTGGGTTCGGGTAGATGGTTTAATAACTCAGGAGGCTCTTAACGAGAAAAAGGTTGAGAGCTCCTACTTTACGGATTAAATCATTATCTTACTCATTTAGTTTCTTCTAATACATACAACGAAAGAAATATCTATAGAAACTATAAAATAATAGTAAACGGCAACTTTTACTTCGTCTTTTAGTATCTGAAATTAAGTAACCCTTACACATAGCACATAGCAGACCTTTCTACTCAAGTCATAGCTTATGCCATACAACGTTCAATAGACGCTCTAAATTATGATACGCATCTACGACAGCTATGACATGTCTTGACTTTGTAAAGAACACGGCCTGTGACACAAAATGAGTACCGAAGAACGAAAAAAAAAAAATAAAACTTGTATGGATTCACGGGGACTGATGATTACGATGCTGATAAATTAAGAACTTTTAGACATTAATCATTGGTAGGAAGGCAAGAATAGATAGATAATAAACTGAGAGCCGAAAAAAATCATACGAGTATAGACCCTCCACCTGACATCAGAAAACACGTCCATGTGATGCCGCGACGCAAGGATGGCGGTGCTTTTAAAATAGAACCTGCTCTCCTTACCTCTGAGAAATAGTATCACCAAAGCTTGAAAATTAACCACAGTGCTTGATCGGGCTCCATTATTACGTACTAGACAAATCCAAATTTTAACTTCTCAACATGATCATATTGCAGCGAATGAGAGAGCTTGACGGAAAGATGAGCTTGTACCTTCAGCTGGATCGGAATAGACTGGACAGGCAAACAGAGTGAGAGGAGAAAGTTAGGAGACTTTTCATGCAGAGGTTGCTTTTGATGATGACTGGGCAAGTCTGTTTGTCAGGAGAGAGATAATTAGGCATTGAAAAGAGCAAATTAGTAGCTTTTTTTTCCACAGATCGTTTCATCACTTGCGCATGTAATTTAGTATATTTTCTTGCCCATTGTTTTTTTTTTCGTAATTATTTTCTTTCTTCCGTCTTACCTAAGGATGACGATGCTTGGTATAAAGACGATGTTGCCATGTGTAGTATCGCAAAACAATTGATTTAATGTTACGTCACCATGATTGCATTAACGAAAATATGATGATAGTAGTCATTATACATATCAGCGCATATTTTTTTACGGATTTATCGAATTCTTTTTTAATTTCACTCCCCCAAAAAAACTTGAACCTTTTTCACCATGATGAAAAACAAACGAAAAGAGAGAGAGAGAGAGAGAGAGAGAGAGTACAGTGGAGCCATGTACGCTTTGGGGTCTGAGGGATCTCCAAGCGCACGGGTTCGAATACTGTCCACGGTCCGAGTGTAGGTTGGGCTTCATCACTCGGGGCAACGGTTTCCTAGCGGGTGGGCTTTGAGATAGGAGGTACCCCATAAAATATCCCCTTTAGCCCATAAATTCCCGTGAAAAGCCCACATGGTATAAAGAGAGAGAGAGAGAGAGAGAGAGAGAGAGAGAGAGAGAGAGGAGGGAAGAAGGATACCTGGATTATAATAGGTCACTAACTTGCGGCCACGAGGGAGACTCTCTAATGGCGTCATCCAGCCTGGTGTGGTGTGGGTGTGGTTAGGGAGGGGAGGGTGTGGGGCTGGTGGCTGCTGGGTGTGGGCTGGGTTGGGGATGGAGGTGGTGGGTGTGGTGATGGAGGGAGGATGTGGGGCTGGTTGATGATGGGCTGGTGGGTGTTGGGAGGAAAAGGAGGGTATGGGTGGGAATGAGACTTTATACCGTGTGTACTTATTTGCATCTTTATTTCTGCGTGTACATTTTTACATCTTTGTTTCTATTGGTGTGAGCTGGTCCGTTGCGGGACCGTTCCTTTGTCAGGGAATATTGAGGAACGATGGTCATGTCATGATTGCTTTTTCTTTTACAAGGTCCGGAACTTATCAGATAATTTTTTTATTCTATCAGGTAAAGTATTTTATTTTGAAATGTAAGAAAGAAATTACTTTCGTGAATGATGAGTCGTTAGGCGTTGATAATTTTACACCGTGAAAAGTTTTAACATAAATCATTATTCTGTTTGTGAATATTCTTTTTTTCTATTTTTTTCTGGATGGTTATAACTGTATATAGATAGCTGTATTGTATTTTCGGGTTGGCTGCACTTCTACCCTCTCTTGGGACGCGGTGATGCACTTTTGGCGAGAAACTATCGATTAAGAAACTCACTATGTACTCTTGCTTCACCTCAAATTCTGAAATGTTGAAACTTCTTGCAAAGCAAAACTATAACAGTCATTCCGACTGGCCTACTGAGGTGCCGGTTCACGCAGAGGGGCACAAGAGTTAGCCAAAATAAGATAGATGTCTTGAAACCTCCCTCTTAAATGTGTTCAAGTATAGGAAGATGGAAATACGGAAGCAGGCAGGGAGTTCCAGAGTTTACCAGAGAAAAGAATGAATGACTGAGAGTACTGGTTAACTTTTGCATTAGAGAGGTAGACACAATAAGGGTGAAAGAAAATTCATGTGCAGCAAAGCCGTTGGAGAAGGAGAGGCATGCAGTTAACATAAACAGAAAAGCAGTTGGCATGAAAATAACAAGTGATGTAACATTACTGCGCTGAAAAAGAGGCTGAAGAGAGTCAGTAAGAGAAGAATTGATAAGACGAAAAGATTTTGATTTCACCCTATATATTAGTGAAGTTATGTTAGTATGTCCTTTAAGTACTGCCCGTGCTCCGTTTTCTGTAAAACATTCTATTTAAAGAATCAGTTTGGCTGGCTTGAGGTGACGTCACGTCTTCCCCTCAGTTCTCGCTTGCCGTACATCTCAGGTGACACGCTCGCTCCAGCCTCTCGTTTGCTCGGCTATACCTGTTGTGTCCTGTGATACTATTAAATACACGTTCATAATGGACTCAGATGTATCCATGCTACCCCTGCTTAAGGACAACTACCACAAAGTAGGTGGTAGATAAAGATAAACACGACTCTGAAAGCAGCTTCACAGAAGCTATTTTAGTTAAAGAAAATATTTCCAGTTTAGCTTATAAGTAAAGGATAGACGGAGGATATTCACTGTAAGAGAGAGGGACAGTTAACTGTCACTGAAGAAGGAATAGTTGTCTGGAAGATTATGTCTAGTTGATAGATGGAGGAATTCAGTTTTTAAGGCAGAAAATGACGCTAAGTTTTCTCTCCCCAGTCAGAAAACTATAAAGAGATCAGGAGTAAGGGTTTGTGTGGCATCCGTGCTTGATATGTACACATCCTGAAAAGGTGGTCGTCTCTAGAAATAAACAGATCACGTGAGCCACAAAACACCGTTTTAAGGAAAATCTATTCCCTCACCGCATATCTTGTCCAGATGTGGACATTTGAAAACACACACACACACACACACACACACACACACACACACACACACACACACACACACAAACACATTGACAAACAAATGGAAACTTTAGAAGCAACAGGTTAGGCACACAATAATATTGACTCCAGAAGGAAAGAAATGGAAGCTAAATTTGGGGATTAATTACGTAATTCGAGGTAGCTTGATTTTCCCTTAACGAAGACAAGAATGGGCGATGAACAAAATATAAATGAATGCTTAAATAGTTGTCTTGTACTAGGTAAGCTTTAACGTTTTCTCTCTAACCGTTCGTCACTGAATTTAACCCCTTCATTACCATGACGTTTTTACATATTCATTTTACTTACTATTTTGGTGATTTTAAACAGCTTCAGAAACTCTGATGTGGGGATTAAAATTGTGAAGAATGTGGCCATTAATCTTCTGACCTTCATAGACCCTTCCTAATGTCAATAAAATCGTTTAATCATACCCAAACTCATGGTAAAAATGCATCCTACTACTGAACGGGTTAAGCGTAATCTTAGATAAATCTCCTTTAATCACTGACCATATGAGTTCAGTCATGGCTCACATGAGTTTGTCCTTAGTAGAGGTAGCGCTTCTCTATAACAAACCAGCAGTATGTGACTTCATTGTTGCAGCGCTCTAACTCACAATCCAGTTCTCACACTAGTAAGGTCAATTTGAAGATACTTTAAAACAAAAAAGAATGCAGAAAGATGAAAGTAAAATGAGTTTCTTGTTGTCGCACATTTATAATGAACATACTCAAATCTTCGACAAAAAACGGGCCTGGAAATATTTCCACCTTAAATCTGAATTATGTCGTAGCGAATGGCCTCCTGTATTTCCACGCATATAATTAAAATTATTTAATCCCGATGCATATATATATTTTTTTCGGCGTAATATGATAATCAGTCAACAACAGGTGTTCCAGAGTGACAACCCGAATTATTTTGAATGTATCTAATTAATCGCCTGCGCTTATGTTTTGAATTGTGGTTTTTACCGGTGGTTTTCCTCCTCTTCATTACCTGCCTCCTGCTGTGCATCCTTCTTGGCGAGGTGATTTCAAACATGCGTAGATTCTGTCATATGTATGCGCTGTTGGTTCTAATTACGGTATTTTCATTTTCCAGTCAGTCTCGTAATGTATTGAAATAAGCGGGTGTTTTTAATGTATCGCTGGATGAATGCTGGTATCGGCGGGTGGCCCGCAAAGCAAGTGGTATAATGTAGATCGTAAATTTGTTTCCATGAGTAATTTATTATTTTTGGCATATTTCTTTAATGTATATAAGAGCGGGGGTGTGCGAGTGTCGTCAGGTGGACATACTAAGGTATCAGACTATCAGGCATCCTGCTGAATGTATGGTACAGCATCTTTGTATTCGATTTAAGTGTACATGGTGTAGTCCAAGTTTCGCCACCACACAACTTCTTTTCCATTTCGAAACAGTGACTACAAAACGTCTTTGTCATTTCGAAGCAGTAACTACAAAACTTGTATTTTTCTAATTTCAAAGCAGTTATCCCCTCACCTTTTTTTTCATTTTGAAATCGACTCTTCATCTTGTTTTAAATAATTTTGAAACAGTGACTCCAAAACTTCAACGGAGTGACCCCGCCACATACACACCCACATTCTCTCCCTTGAAGATCAGCCACCTCCGGGATCCGTGTATTGTAAATTGCTTCCATTTTCTCGATACTATGAGAAGATTTTCTTTTATAATTAGCAGAAACACTCATCATTCAACTATCTTGCTAAAATACACATATGGTACGCTTTTACATTAATTAGATTTCAAAATTGCTTTAACTGCTTACATTGCTTTGGTACACAAGAACTTTGAGTTGCTGCGATGCTGTATATTAACTTTCTCTGTAAAATTAATAATGTTGTTTGTGCTGTAGACAAATCTTCAGTCATGCTCTTAATTGCAAGTATTTCATCGTTATACAACCAAGAACTTTGTACTGACTACACCGTTTTATAGATCGTTTCATCGGGTCGGTAAACTTACTTCACTCCGCTCAAGTATGGATTTTGAACCAGCTCTTACTCAATAGGTCACCTTCAGGATGCAACACTCAAGCCTTTACACCGGGCTTTATCAAGTTCTATTCATTTATCCTTGTTCCTTTTATCACTACTTGGAAGCCGTACAATATGTTTTTTGTTTGCTCTCAGTTTCTTTCGTAATTTCCCGTTGATGACCCTCTGTTATACGCTGAACGAATAAGTTCTCTGAGATTTCATTAGTTTGTGCAAGGTTATTAAGGGTCATTTTCCCATTCAAATAAACGGATATACTCATACTGTCGGTCGTTTACTTTGGATTATTGCTCCTTTCCTATCATTATTTTTTTTTACTCAGCCTCTCTTATATTAATAATGAAGTTTATCATACAACTGGGTATTCTGGAGTCTTGTTAGGTAGTCATGGCCGTCTCCGGAAATAGTACTTCAGTCAACAAAGTTTCCGGTAATTAGCTGCCGTCCACTCGTGACCGCGGACTGGACCTTTGTTGCCTCACTAACTGAACAAACTTGACGGGGGACGCTGGACACTGCCGCCATTAACCATGCGTCAGAATATTTGTCTAGGGACTCACCGTGTGTTACTGTTTGTTCTGTTTCTATTAAGTGTTGTGGCTGTTACTGACTGCTACTGGTTCTATGCTGTAGTGGAAACTGTTTTATGTATTTTTTTTGTTATTCTTAAGATTATTGATTTTATTGTTTCCGTTGTCATTGTTGTGTTATTGTTTTTGATGTTTGACATGAAGATAAATTTCCTCATACCATGCTTGAAATTAAAAGAAAATACGTGTTAAGAAATTATGTTGAACCATGTAAAGCAACCTTATCATTGGTAATTTTTCTGAAACAAGAAATAAAAAAAAAATTCCACTCAGTACCTACTTTTAATACCTGGATAAATGACAGTACAGTTATAGAACAAACATCGCAAGATTAAATAGTAAAAATGTGTTCTATAATCAAACAATAATATCCTATATAGAAACAGAATGTGAAGAGTTTAAACTTTTTTATTACGGCGCTCAGAATACTAGATGGAAAGATGTTTAAGATTGCAAGAGCCATCGAGAAATTGGGATACCGCTCTGAAAATATACTTAGGAAACCAAGAAAACAGCGCATTTATGCTCTATTTTTGAGTGATAAGATTGGAAATAAGGAAGGAAAGAAGAAATTCGTAAATAAAAGACAGAGAAAAGGGACACGTCAGTAAACAACTCAACTGATCGTCTTCCTTTGGGTAACGTTGCAGGATGGACAGTTTCTTTATACAGGGACAATCTATCTCTGGTGTAGTAAACTCTCATGTGTTGCTAGATTCAAATGTATCGTTTAGGCACCGAACTGCTTCTAAGCAAGGAATCGAAGCAATGCGGCTCACTTCGGCAAAGAACAGATAGTACCGCCGGTTGTGCTGTGCTGTGTAACCTCGTGTCGGTTTGTGTGATATTTGGAACGGATTACTGTGGTCACAGATAAATATTACTGCTGAGACTCTTTATGAGCTTGTTCTCAAACCGTGCATCAGATATGGTGAGTACGACGTAGGTACATAGACGTGTTCTCCGCGTGTGTAATAATGTGGTGAGTCTCCATCGTTGCCCTGGGTAGCGCCACAGAACTGGGAGATATAAAGTTGCCAGTTCTTCATACTTTGCTAAATTTTATATCGTCTGCTTTTTAAGTTTGGTAATATTTTATGGCTCTTTAATATATCCATTTTTAATGAATTAAACTACTTCAAAGGAAGATAGTTTTAAGGCTTAGGAACACGAAAATCGGCATGAGTGTAGGTTGTGGCGACGGCATGATGGTACTACTACATATGACTGCGTTGTGTAAGTTGCCACTTACACACAACTCGGCTCTTTAGAGAATTTCTCTCTCTATTACGGTTGCTTGAGAATGTATCACGTCAAAACAGTGGGCAGGGATCACACCACCCATTGCCATTTTTTCGTATCCTTCCTTATCACGGCAAGAATGCTGGCCTGTGTCTTTCCGTCACATTCCTTTCTTGTCTTTGTGCTACTAACACTGCCACTGGCCACTCATTGTTCCATCCGACCATTTTGCTGTATCTTATTAAGGTCCACCACAACACCGCAGTACCTTATTTGCGGATTTTTTCATCAATATTCAGTATATTCAAGAATTGTTCATTATAAGACAGCCTACGATGCAAATATACATGTACAAACTCTTTAAGCAGCAAAATCAATGCCTGAAGTAAAGTGTGTATTAGACTGAAGGCCAGACATTGTTCTCTATATCAAACTGCGATCCAAGAAAATGTTACATGTTTTGCTGGTGATTTTTCGAAAGTATATTACTTAAATTCAAAATGAAGCAACTTTCAGCGAAGAGGATGAATCCCCACCACCACCACCACCGCTCACATAATAACCTGCAGTATCAAGAGCAACCGTATGTGGTTAATATAATTATGTAGAACAATCATGTGTTCATAAGCCTTAAATTGGAGTGCCTGACATCCATGAATATTTCCGCGGCTGATCTGGGACGGAATGCCACGCACAACCTGGCAACTTAAGAGGGAATTTAGAAATGTATACGCTCCTTCCTCGCCCTCTTCTTTTCACCTCTCTTGAGCAACGTGCAGAAATGTACCTAAGGGTTACACTAACTGCTTGGGCTCAATGTATGTATATTTCACATACACACACACACACACACACACACCCGGTAGCTCAATGGTTAGAGCGCTGGCTTCACAAGCCAGAGCACCGGGGTTCAATTCCCCGGCCGGGTGGAGATATTTGGGTGTGTCTCCTTTCACGTGTAGCCCCTGTTCACCTAGCAGTGAGTAGGTACGAGATATAAATCGAGGAGTTGTGACCTTGTTGTCCCGGTGTGTGGTGTGTGCCTGGTCTCAGGCCTATCCGAAGATCGGGAATAATGAGCTCTGAGCTCGTTCCGTAGGGTAACGTCTGGCTGGTCTCGTCAGAGACTGCCGCAGATCAAACAGTGAAACACACACACACACACCAATCTCTCCCAAACTTTCTGATCATTGTATGCAGAGTAAGTATATCAGTCCGTAGGTGTGTGTGTTTTACTGTTTGATCTGCTGCAGTCTCTGACGAGACAGCCAGACGTTACCCTACGGAACGAGCTCAGAGCTCATTATTTCCGATCTTCGGATAGGCCTGAGACCAGGCACACACCACACACCGGGACAACAAAAGTCACAACTCCTCGATTTACATCCCGTACCTACTCACTGCTAGGTGAACAGGGGCTACACGTGAAAGGAGACACGCCCAAATAGCTCCACCCGGCCGGAGAATCGAACCCCGGTCCTCTGGCTTGTGAAACCAGCGCTCTAACCACTGAGCTACCGGACGTGTGTGTGTGTGTGTGTGTGTGTGTGTGTGTGTGTGTGAGTGAGTGAATGATTTGTTACTGTTGAGGTGGTGGTGGTGGTGGTGGTGAAACACCAAAGTTTGCAACACTGAATCATGACTGGAATAACAAGCAACAAGAGTGTCATGGCGTTGTGCTGGACCAACCTTTGTTAGCGTCAGTGTGTTACCTGATCCCACCCACACACATTGCCGTATGGTTCTCTCTCTCTCTCTCTCTCTCTCTCTCTCTCTCTCTCTCTCTCTCTCTCTCTCTCTCTCTCTCTCTCTCTCTCTCTCTCTCTCTCTCTCTCTCTCTCTCTCTCTCTCTCTCTCTCTCTCTCTCTCTCTCTCTCTCTCTCTCTCTCTCTCTCCTCCATTCCTCTTCCCTCTAGCTCTCCCCCGTCCCTCTTCCGCTCTCTCTCTCTCTCTCTCTCTCTCTCTCTCTCTCTCTCTCTCTCTCTCTCTCTCTCTCTCTCTCCGTTAACCCAAAACAAGCTCGAGTTTTTGGAGGAAGAGTCCGTTCAGGCTGATCCTTCAAATTCCTGAGACTGTGTGTAATCTGAGGTTACGGTGAGGCTCAGTGCTGGAGTTCAGGACTTGCATCGGGAAGTTTGGCGAGTTTGTGAATCTCCGGCACAGCACGCAAGGACAGTATCGGGTTTTGCTTTCCCCCCGTAGTGGTCATTTTTCACCTCAGTAATCGAGTGCTGGAATAGTAACGGTGGAACATTATGGAAAGAGAAAAAGCAGTCTCATTAGAGCTACTGCAGTGGTTGGTGGTTGGGTTAATTAAGTGTTGATGTGAGCCGTACTGCGCTGCTTTCGTTTTCTTTATTGGGGCGGCGAGCGTTGTCCAAAGCAGGTACTTGATGGTTAGTGGCGGCATCCGTCTGTGGGGAATGCCACTGCTCAGGCGGCGGGCGAGGCGTGTATGTGAGTCACTCAGTGGTCTCAATGGGGAGCAGATGGGATGTTTGTATAGAGCCTGAAGGAGAAGGAAATGTCTAACTTGTGAGGTGTGTGTGTGTGTGTGTGTGTGTGTGTGTGTGTGTGTGTGCGCGCGCGCGAGTGGGTGTTTCATCAGTTTGTTGCACGGTGAATAACAGAACCTAAATAATCTATAGAACGTTGGCGACATCTGCTTTCCTAAGCTGGGGTCACAACGTCTGAGTCTTGCCTTGGCCTTTCCTTCCTCAGTAAATTCGCAAAATGCTGAGTTCATGTTTCTCTTGTTCCTCCCAAGTACATTCGGAGCGGTACCTTTCAGCCAAGCTACTGGAAATTGTCTGAAAAACCGAGGAAACCGAGCCGCTAGCACAGAAACGTGGTGTCAGATATCACTACATACGAAACGTTTCTGTGAAGACTCCCGAGCGTAAATTAAAATTTCATATGATGGACACCAGTAAATTAATTCAGTTTCCTCTCCTGCGAAAGGAAATAAAGAAATTCAGATCGATGAAATAGAAATTACTCACTGATATTAAAAGAAAGAAAACCCTCATCATTATCCCGGGAATCTCTTTGTCATCCATAACGCTTTTCCAAATGAACGATGTTAGGAATAAAATGTGTGCCTGAGAATTTGCGGTGGTCGGGGCTAAGGGCTCTGGGATGGAAATTGAAGCCTTCACGTTGCACGACTCAAAATTCCCTGAAATGGAACAGTTAGGGAGAGTTATGGCGACGTGAGAGGCGGGAGGAGGAAGGAGCGGCAGTGCCATTACAGGTAAATAATGATGGAATGATGAGCGCGAGGAAGTAAGGGTGAAGAGAAAGGGAAGGAAGGAAGGAAAGTAGGAAGAAGGGAGAGGAGGCAGATAGAGTCGGGAGAAAGAGGAAAGGAATGAAGAAGGACGGGGGAACAAGAAGCAAGCGTGGGAAAGCAGCAGGACGGGCAGAACGAGGAAAATTTACTTTATATAAACTTTGAACGAAAAATTATTAGTGCTAATTTTGCATTTCGCGCCAAGTAGCGGTGGTAAATTTCCTGGAACAGAGCGACGATTCAAAACACTGGCTTGGAATCTTGACATTAAATTCTTGGATCTCCTTCTTAATCTCTTCCTCCTAGTACACTCTCAGTCACTTTCCTCTTAGAGGGGCCTTATCCCACACACTAAAAAGACCAAAATATCTTATAATAGTGTTCGTATCACGGTTTTGATAGAGCATGAACAAAATAGTAAAGGTGACGGAATGAGATAGATTACGGAATGAAATAAAGAACAGTAAAGTTTTTTTTGTGTGAAAGGTTACATGTGAAAATAATATAAAGGTGAAATTGCTTGATGAAATGGACTATTCTATAAAACAATGAATAGTGTGATAGTAAACATCAAGTAATGGATGCACACACACACACACACACACACACACACACACACACACACACACAGAGAGAGAGAGAGAGAGAGAGAGAGAGAGAGAGAGAGAGAGAGAGAGAGCACAAGCACATAACTCTATCACTTTTAAGATCTTCCTGACTTAGCGATTGGAAATCAATGAACACTCTTGCCACTCCTGCTCCTTATCTGAATTTTCTCAAGTCACTCAAATTTAGTACCCCAACTTTACCTTACCTACGCAACTCTCTCTCTCTCTCTCTCTCTCTCTCTCTCTCTCTCTCTCTCTCTCTCTCTCTCTCTCTCTCTCTCTCTCTCTGCGATTGTTTTATTTTCTTAAATTCCTTACAGTTTTCGTGCTTTCAAATGTTCTGTTTTTCTTATTGCCTTTATAAACTTTGCTATTTTCTTATAACTCCTCCTCGCCGCCGTATCTCAACCCCCCTTCACACTCTTTCAATATTTCATCCCTTTCCTATATTTCTCCAATTCACTCCTGTCATATTTTTCTTGCTTATCTTCCTGTCTTCCTACTTTATTTCCTCTTCTTCTTCTTTTCCTTTTACTCTTTCTCAGGAGCGCTATACCACTCCGGCTTCTCCTCCCTCATTGTTGCCCTTACTCGGCTGCTCTGGCCTTCTCCCTCCCATCATACACCGACAAGGTACGCCCTCTCAGGTGGGTTGGTTGGCTTGTGCTAGTAGGTCGATGCTGGGCCTTCCTCCCTCCCTCCCTTCTTTCCTGTCTTTCTCCCATACTTTGCCTCCCCTTCTCATCCATTTTCTTTCAGTTTTGTTCATCCTTTTTCTTACTCTTTTGTCTTTCTTTGTTTCGTCTTCTCACATATTTTTTCCACGTTCTTTTCTCTTCGGTTGTCTTTCTCCCGTTTTCTATGATCTGTTCTTCTTTCTTCTTTTTAGTAATTATGCTTCTCTTTTTCTTTGTCATTTTCCTCCTTTTCGCATCTCTAGTCCTATCTTTCTCCTCATATGTTTTGTCCGCTCTCTCTCTCTCTCTCTCTCTCTCTCTCTCTCTCTCTCTCTCTCTCTCTCTCTCTCTCTCTCTCTCTCTCTCTCTCTCTCTCTCTCTCTCTCCTGTATGTCTCAGGTGACCTTGGTGCGGTATTTGCATCCTCTTTTTACTTTTTTTCACTTCCTTTCGCGTCATTTATTAAGCTTTTCCCTCTGTATTTCCTGGCGTGGTTTGTGTATATGATTTTCAGAGTTTGTTTTCAGTTCTGTTGGGGTCTCTTGGGGATTACCCGGCGGGAAAATTTAATTGCCATCAAATGCCATGGGGGTTTTCGTCTGACGTCATATGGTTACATAGTATTTTTCTCAACTTGACCTTGTTTTATTTTTCTCTTTGTCACCGAGTGGATATTCACCTGTTCCTTTACAAAACAAACAAGCAAGCAAGGAAGCAAGGTCGGCCTTCACTGTCTGCCAGAGCGTGGCGCGTGCTGGCGGGGCATGACCATAGCTTGAGACGAGGGAACTGGGAGAATGTTCACTTAGGCTGCCCTCTACGGAAAGTGCTGTGTGCCAGGGCGCCAGTGTGTACACGACGGCAGGCTCACAAAGGCTCTCGGCTGTGTCAACGTAGCCCGTCTGTGAGCTAGTCTAAGAGCTGCTGGTGTGTAAATTTGTTCATTATTATTTTAGTCGTAGAGACGGGCAAGGCTCCTTCATCAGCTTCATTGGTGTAACTGAGAGAGCGTCACCCTCTCCTTTCATGTGAATTCC
This sequence comes from Portunus trituberculatus, assembly GCF_017591435.1. Classification (NCBI taxonomy): domain Eukaryota; kingdom Metazoa; phylum Arthropoda; class Malacostraca; order Decapoda; family Portunidae; genus Portunus; species Portunus trituberculatus. Next base: position 12,075,664 of record NC_059289.1, on the reverse strand, counting down.
TCTCATATGAATTGTCAGCGCTTGACGACGTAGCTCAGACTATGGTGATGGTACTTACACTGGGTTATTGTGTCTTGTAGCCATATGTGTGTGTGTGTGTGTGTGTGTGTGTGTGTGTGTGTGTGTGTGTGTGTGTGTGTGTGTGCAGCGTCCTAATGTTTGGTGGACTCTATCCTTAATTAACCGAGATGTTTCAGATCCCTGGCTTCATCTGTAGGTGATGACATTTGACTCTGGCGCACATGCACACACGCACACACTCACGCATCTAGGGGAACGGTTGGCTGACTGACCAGCAGACGACCGTGGTGGTGAATTACACACACACACACACACACACACACACACACACACACACACACACACACGATAGCTCAGTGGTTAGAGCGCTGGCTTCACAAGCCAGAGGATCGGGGTTCGATTCCCCGGCAAGGTGGAGATATTTGGGTGTGTCTCCTTTCACGTGTAGCCCCTGTTCACCTAGCAGTGAGTAGGTACGGAATGTAAATCGAGGAGTTGTGACCTTGTTGTCCCGGTGTGTGGTGTGTGCCTGGTCTCAGGCCTATCCGAAGGGTAACGTCTGGCTGTCTCGTCAGAGACTGCAGCAGATCAAACAGTGAAACACACACACACACACACACACACACACACACACACACACACACACACACACACACACACAAAGCAGGCTTCCATTGGATGTGGCATGAAATATGCAGTGTAAGGATAAATGTTGCATGTGGTGACTTCCTCGGGCTAAGTGTTCTCGTCACTCCATACATAACATTCGACTATTGTAGCGGAAATAGATACGTCAACCATGAAGTTACATTTAGAAATACCATAACACTACATCAATATTATTCATCATATATGAAGAAAATATCAAAGCGCATCCTGTTGGTTTGATATTTTATCCCCCGTGTAAAGTAAAATATCTCGCATGACAATGTTGCAGTCTCAAAATAAACACTGCGCACTGGAAGATAAACTCCGATATCGCATGTCGTCGTTGAATCATTCCCTGAGGCAGCCAAAGAAAAGGTACATTGTGCACTATCTGGCAAGGTGCGTGGTGTGAGCGGCAGGTGACGGCCATCACCATTGTGTGCCAACGCGGGATGAGCACATTCTTCTTTTTCATCACACCCGATGACCTCTCGTTAGCAACACACAGCTACCAGCCAGCCCGCTCACTCACTCCATGCGACGCTTCCGAACTGAAGAACCTCATAGATTTTTCTTTCTCTCGCTCAACAGAATTCACAATTTAGTCTTAACAATTTACTAGTGATGTCCTGCGGGGCTTCCTCATGCGCACCTGGATTATTGGGCGTTTCGTTATTCCTCCATTCTCTGACGGACATACTTATTGCTGAATCGACTTGAAATAACCCTCAGGGCCTCGCCGCCCCACAAAAAGCGACGTGGAACAAGCCCCAGATCCCACGGCGCCTCGTCACGCTGCCGGGGAACACGAGCTGGGGGCCCACACTATCTGATCGGTGGAAATGTTACTTTCAGTATAGCATTGGACGTTACATTTTATTATATATCCATTCAAGTTCATTTGGTATGGTCTAGTGAACAGTTGGCTAGAAATTATATGAATATGAAACGAAAAAATATGCATGAGTCTCTTTTTGAAGTGTCATCATCGCTGTCGATCACCGTCATTATACACTTCAAACCTGTCATCATGCTGCACCTTGTCCCACCCGCACCTGCCGACCCAACCTCTCTCTCTCTCTCTCTCTCTCTCTCTCTCTCTCTCTCTCTCTCTCTCTCTCTCTCTCTCTCGTTCACGGATCCACCTTAAAGCTATTTGGCGAAACAGACGTGAAATCGGGCGCTGGTGAGGCGAGACGAAGCATCACCGTTACAACTACACAACTCTTGGACAACTTTAGACACGAGCAAGCACGGTGATGGGAGGAATGACCCGCGCCCTCCTCCACACACATACCTAACGACACACAAATTTCTAACTCTTAAACAGCGAAACTTATAAACATCTGCATCCCAACATCGTGGTAGACGTACATTATATATTTTTAAAGTTATAAGCTTGCTCTAATTCATTAACATATTACTTCCCTAATATTATAATATTTCAGATCCTTAGCACCCTCATTTTTACTGCTCTTTAATGCTATCAACTGTGCCATCCCTTAATAACCATAGTTTCCTGATTCCTACCATCCTGCAGTGTACTTTGAGATACCCTATGTTTCCTCCCCCCTCAGCGCGACCGTCTCTCAACACCACTTCATATTCAAAGTAAAAACTTATAACAATTCACATTTCCACTTCACACCGTGCAGTCATATATACTCTAAATCTATACATTTTGAGCACCTTTATAGTCTAATTCTGCACCTTCTTAACCTTAAAGCACTTAGAACACTAGACGATTAACACTGATTTATAATGTCTTGGAACACCATACGCGTCAACCTGTCAAAGAACATTGTGATTTGAACCTCAATAATCGAGTTTGCAACAGGAATTACTTCGTACAACAACTCGGTCTCCTCCTCTCGACCCTTCATCAGCCCATCTACTCCTTCAGCACTTCAGCCCCATCAGCCCTCGAGTTTAATCTGCTCTGATAATTACCTGATGGCGATAAATAACTAGGAAGGGTAGGAAGCCGATAGAATTGATGATATAGGGTTGCGGCAGCGGCGGTGGTGGTGGTGGAGATAGATGAGGAGGGAGGCGAGAGGTAGGAGGAAAAGAGAGAACATCATTTATGTGTACACCCATTCTCTTTTTACTTTTTCGCTCTTCACTATTTAAAACTAGGGCCAGGTGGGTGTTGGATGCGTGGTGAGGGAGGTACTTATTTGCCAGACGTAGGGAAGGGTGAGTGTGAAGTGTCCCCGTGAGAGGAAGAAACAAGGGAAGTGATGAAGGCCCAATAGATAAGTGGAAGGGGAGACTCTGAATGAAGGAATAAGGAGAGGGACGAGAGGCAAATCCCTTTATAGGGTGAATTAGGGTGGTCGTTAGCGGTGGGACCCGTTCAGAGGATTTAGCAGTGACAAGAGTAATGATGGTAATGTACTAAATAATGGCGCCAATATAAAAAAAAAAACCACACTCGATATGAATGGATAAGAATAGGTCACGTTCATAACAAAAACAATGGTTATTATAGAAGTAAAAATGATAACGATGATGGTAACAAGGATGTAAATAATGAAATGAGAAAATAAATGCCTTACTTTATCTAGAGCAAACTTGATATAGTTGTTCTAATGCCACAGTTTCTAAGAATTGTATTTTTTTTGTTTCATGTTACATATTCCATTTATTTATAAGAAATTTATTTATAAAGGAATTCTAAAGATATACTTTTAAAGATAATTCTCGAAAATGTGTGTGTGTGTGTGTGTGTGTGTGTGTGTGTGTGTGTGTGTGTGTGTGTGTGTGTGTGTGTGGGAGGGAGAAATTCCAGAAAATGTGAGAGAGAGAGAGAGAGAGAGAGAGAGAGAGAGAGAGAGAGAGAGAGAGAGAGAGTTTATATTGTAGTTTTTTTTTTTCATCTTCATAATATTTGAACCAAAGTACACGAATATAAACGCAAAATTCATACAGATAAAAGAGTAACGGAGTAGAGGGGAAAAAAAGACAAAAAAAAAAAAAAGAGATAAGCCTTTATCAATGCATCTTCTACCGAGAATCGCAAGCTGACGAGGTGAGACGTGAAGAGAAAGATGAAGGGAGGGAGGGATAGGGAGGGTGTTGATAGGATCTGGGTATAATTGCTGCGAGTCTAAAAAGAAGGGATTTAATGTCTACGGAAGATACAAATAGCTGTCAGACTAGCATGAAATATACCTACCTATCATCCTCACATCTATATTTGTGTAGTCTTTTCAGCTCCCTAATGAACAATATACAAACCTATTTTTCTTTGCTAATCTATCTATCATCCTCATCTCTATATTTGTGCAGTCTTTTCAGCTCCTTAATAAATAATATATCTACCTATTTTTGTATTTTTTTTTTTCTATCTGTCAGTCCTCTTCTCTATATCTGTGTAGTCTTTCCAGCTCCCTAATGAAACACTACTAACAACTTGAGTACTTAACCTGTTCCATTAATTTAACAGTATTTGAGAACAGATTCCTTCCCTTTTTTTTTTATCTACCTTTACAAGCGTTACCCAATCATTTGGTGTGTTCTGGTACTGTGCAATGCCATTTACACCAATTAAAACAGCTACAATGGACGTTTATACTATTGATTGATTGGAAAAAATTGAGAGGAGAGATTCAGTAAAGAGAGTTTCCTTTGTTGCTACTACATTTCTTATTATCATTATTGTTGTTGTTTTTGTTGTTGTTGTTATTATTTTTTATTATTATTATTTATTATTATTATTTTTATTATCATCATCATTATCATTAAATAGTACCAGTAGTAGTATCACTGCGGCTGATACTTCTATTACTATTGCAATAACATCAACTACAACAGCAACAACAACGACGACGACAACAGGAACAGCAGTAGCAGCAGCAGCAACAACAACTACTGCTGCTTATGCTACTGTTGTTGCTGGTGTTGTTGTTGTTGTTAATGGTGTTTGTGCTGGTGTTGGTGGTGGTGTTGGTGCTGCTGCTTGCTCCAGTGGCTATTGTACGCTTCTAAATTCAGAAAAAAAAGCTTGTAACGAATTCATTTACCATTGTTTGTTTCTGGTATTATTGTCTGTACTGTAACAACGACCAGCATTACTACGACACCTGCACCGCCCATAAAACAAAGATACAAGCGAGTGGGAAGGAAGGAAAATTCTCCTCCCGAACCATTCCATCCTTTTATGACCACGGGCAAATTGGGCGATTATTTAGATATTCACGAAAAGCTTGGGTCATGAGGTGAGAACGCGGGTGTCGACAAGTCAATAATAGACTCTGGGGCCTCCACGCGTAGGGGTTAAAATCGCCCGCCTTCTGTTAGGTCTTCCCGTTGTGTCTCCATCTGTGGGTTATGCCTCAGATTTCTGCATTTTCTCGTCGCTATTATGAGCTGCGGTGACGGATGGTAGAAAGGCGGCTCCTGTACACGAAGGATTGCGATTCCAGCAGCTTTCTTCAATTATTTATTTTGGTAGTTAGGTAGGTATACGAATAAGCACGTTGTTGTTGTTGTTGTTGTTGTTGTTGTTGTTGTTGCTGCTGCTGTTGTTGTTGTTGTTGTTGTTGTTGTTGTTGTTGTTGTTGTTGTTGTTGTTGTTGTTGTTGTTGTTGTTGTTGATGATGCATTGGCTAGATAGATTATTGTGTTTCATTGTTAGTAATTGGTCATGCTTAATTATTTCTACAATATCATTATTTCCGTACGTGTTTTCATTATGTTGTTAAACTATACATACAGCTATACATGTGTGTGTGTGTGTGTGTGTGTGTGTGTGTGTGTGTGTGTGTGTGTGTGTGTGTGTGTGTGTGTGTGTGTGTGTGTGTGTGTGTGTGTGTGTGTGTGTGACATTAGTAATGATATCTTTTCTCTCCGTAACTTTAACCCCTTCAGTACCATGACGCGTTTTCATATTCATTCTGTTTATCATTTGATGATTTTTATACACCTTCAGAAACTTATGTGGGGATTGAAATAGTGAAGACTGTGGCCATTAATCTTCTGACATCCATACACCTTTCTTAATGTAAATAAATCGTCTAATCATACCCAAATCTTAAATAAAAAATGTGTTCCAGTATTGAATAGGCTAAAACACCCTGCTATGAAAAAAAAAAAACAACAACGCAGGACTACATTTCTTAGACGCGAAGCTATTGGCAATGTCCTCCTTTTGCCTCAGTCCTCCTGCGTCTCCCCCATAACATCAGTCCTCTCATCATTGTGGGTGTTTTCATTAGGCGGACGTGTAAGGGCGTAACAATAGCCGTCTTAGATCAGGAGCGGAAGACGGGATGCTACTGTCCCTTAATTCTTCCTTCCTTGCATTCTCTCTGCCTCTCTCTACCTTTCTCCCTTGTCTTTTATCTCGGTGTCATCAGCACGAGGCTCTCTGTCTCAGCTGCCTTCCATTGTTTTCTACTTTTATTGATGTTTTCTAGGTATCGGTCAAAGTACTGTTTAGCTTGTGTTGGTGAGCTGTGTGTGCATTTCCTTTTCCAGTGTTTTATTTTGGGTTTGTGAAGTACGCATGTGTGTAAGGGCAGGGAAGAGATGACACATGAGGAGAGGCAAGGCTTTGTGTGTGTGTGTGTGTGTGTGTGTGTGTGTGTGTGTGTGTGTGTGTGTGTGTGTGTGTGTGTCTAAGAACATGGAGCATTATATGTTATATCGACATTTTCTGAGCAAGTGAGTGGTTGGAATATATATACATTGAAAGGCTAAATATCTTTAACTTCAGTAATCCAATGGGTGTTTGTGAGTACTGGAGTTCATGTATAATTAACCTAATGGCAAATATGTCTGTGTATATAACCATCACAGACTGGATTGTCACCGGTACCTGTTTCAGTACCTGCGCGCCGTTACCAGACACGTGACGCTGGAACAGAGAAGCGATCCATTTTGCAAACTTTGACATACAAGACGAAAGTTGATAGTTCTACTTACCTGTGAGCTTACAAGCTCCAAAGGTTGCCATTACTGACATATAACTTTTAAAAACTTGAGTTTCTCTAAATTTTCCACGGCTGTCACTACGAATACGTCTGCTCCCGCACCGTGACGAGGTAGCTTGTTGGTTCCTTTGTTTTTGTTGTAGATACTCTCTCAGGTCCCGATGTTGTCATGTCAGTAGTGATGTTATGTGCTAGAGCCTCATTATTACTGCTAATGACATTGTTTGACGTCGCTAATATAAGACTGGCGGGACTTTGGGTCTTGAACTATAAGGCGTTGGAACTCGCCCTTCCTGTGCGGCTGGCAGACTGTTGCTGCGCTTAGCTTGCGGTAAGAACATTGTTACCCCTGCCGCTCAATACTGGACACGCAAGGCAGCGGAGTAAGTCAGCAAGGAACACGGTTTTCTGCCGCCTTGCTTTATGAGAAAAAAAAAAAGACATAAATACTAGGCTGCGCCCATACATTTTGCGATGTTTTTGTCTTGTTCTCCATATCGTTTTTTTCAGGATCACGGAAGTCTGCAATTTCTTTGTACTTCACATAAGTCTTGCGTAAATTATTTTTGTAACATCGTAGTTTGTCATCTCATTTGTTTTTTTGTATCTATGAAAAATAATGGAATGTTTTTACCTGAAAAATGTTGATCTTGTTCTCCTAATAATTTCCCACATTGAATATGCTTTTAGTCAAATATTGCCGAAAACAAATCAAAGAAAAAGTGTCACCATCATCTTTACTCATAAACATATTAATTTTCGCTGTTGTGCTACTAGAAATTAAATATAATCTTGAATATCCTAATTCTTTATATTTTTCACTTACGTACATTTCGACAGAAGCTTCATACCTCTCACTGTTGGAATGAAAAGAGATTCTCTTTGATCTCGTTATTGTGTGACAGCCAAACACTGACACCTGATAACCTAACCTCTCCTCATTGTTCATATCCTCCCGTGATAGTGTGCCCGCTGGTATTAGGAATCCAGTAATAAAGCATTTTGATGTCCTTTATACGCTCGTGCTCACCTCATAACCTCCACTTATGCCTCGAGGAGCGTCTCAATTTTTTTTTCTTACGTTTCCTTTGAAAACGCATTTAGGAGTTTCATGGATAGTTAATGAAGTGTTTGGCAGAGCTGTTTCTCACGGAAGATTTAATGTAGTGTTCTCAACGGGTTATCAAGAACACACTTCAACATGTGAAGCTTTGTGCAACACGATTAAAGTCTATTATCTCTTAGGAGCTGAGTGCCATTCGCTGAACATTGTCGCTAAACCAATCAATGCTGCCATTCAGTACATCACAGTGAAAATTAATGCTTTTCTTACCATTTCTCTCTGGGAAGAGCAATAATTGCTAAATTGTTTATGAACCGTTCCCTTTGAAGCTCTTGCAGTTTCCCATAAAAATTGAAGAAAAGCCCCTGTAGAATCTGGCATGTTGCTAAAACAATGTACATTTTGTTACAGAACATATTCAAGGACGGTCTTAATTAATTAATATTGAGTTTTATAATTCTAGCTGCATTATATGAAAACACTTCAAAGTTAAGATGTGGTCTGTGCTCAAGGTATAAAGGATATCACATTTAAATGATAAAAACTATAGGTAAATTTTAGAATCAATTTGTATATTACAGTATTTGTGTATTGATTAACAAGAAGACCGATTTCTAGAGGCTGTTCAGTATAAAGAATGAATGAATGAATAAACTCAAGCTGGACACATATGACCAAGAACGAGAGTTCCTACAGCCAAAATAGAAATAAAGGCAGGTTTCGATTCTGCTATGTATTCCAAAGTCTTTTTAGAGTAAAGAATATAACTTTTATTATAGTCTTAAATAAACAAAAGCAATTTTCATTTGGATTGCATCATGCATAAAAAAAAAAGGAACCTAAGCAGAAAAGATAATAAAATGCATCATAAAATCACCTAAATGTAATGAAATTTGTTACGTTTTTATTTTTGCTACTTTATAAGAAAATGAAAGTTCACATTTGCACTGCACGTAAAGATTAAAAATGAGCAACAACAAGCGTGACTCATACTTTCATTGCCTCACCGTGAAATTAAGGTCATCACAATCGACTCTCTGTTCGCGTTTCTTTTTCACGATTTGTTTTTCTGGCGCAGGAAACATATTAGTGGCGATTTGTCATAATGCTTTGTTCTGTGTTATTATGATGTGTGAGGCCGTCCTGAAGTTATTGTGCGTGAGGAGTCTGTTTGGGAATATATTGCTTAAGTTTAAGGAGAGAGAGAGAGAGAGAGAGAGAGAGAGAGAGAGAGAGAGAGAGAGAGAGAGAGAGAGAGAGAGACAGAGAAAGAGCGAAAGAGACAGATAAAGAGCGAGAGAGACAGAGATAGAAGCAGAGAGAGAGAGAGAGAGAGAGAGAGAGAGAGAGAGAGAGAGAGAGAGAGAGAGAGAGAGAGAGAGAGATACACTAACATTTACTACGAAAAGGAAGGCTTGACAGGTGCTTCCCGGTAGACAATTTTTCACCTGCCCAAAGACCTAGGTAGCGAAGGAAAGGAAGAAAAGGGGGAATAAAAAAAGATAATGTTGAATTTCCTCCATGACAGCTCACGCTAACTGTATCGAGGGGAGGGAAGGAAAAGACCAACCATTCAATTACTGTTTTGGAATTTGTTCCTTGTGTGTGTGTGTGTGTGTGTGTGTGTGTGTGTGTGTGTGTGTGTGTGTGTTTATTTATTTGCTTGTGTTTGTTTATTAATCCGTTTGTTTGATTGTTTATTTGTGCTTTTGTTTGATTGTTTGTTCATGAATGTGTGTGTGTGTGTGTGTGTGTGTGTGTGTGTGTGTGTGTGTGTGTGTGTGTGTGTGTGTGTGTGTGTGTGTGTCTGTGTGTGTGTGTGTGTGTGTTTGTCAAAGAAACATTGCCTCAAAATTCAGTGAGTATGCATTTGTGTCGTGAAGTAAAGGGGTGTATATTAAAGTAAAATCACGTAATTGGTATGTATAGAGTTGCTTTGTGTGTACTAAAGTTGTATGTTTATAGAAGTAAAGTATTGTGTGCTAAAGCTGTGTGTCAAAGTAAGTGTTCGCATGTGTATGGTAAAGTTGTGTGTATTTTTATCGTCCGTCGGGTTGGATATTTATTAATGGGATGAAATGTATTCTATTGCTGATTTTGCTGTAAAATTTTTGTAATACTGGCATTAAGATTATGGTCGTCACGCATCTCTTCTCTCAACTTTCCTCATTCCCTGTTTTCTTACCACAGAATGTTCTTTGCAGATAAAGTCTATGAACTTAAATTTTCTTCCGCGCTTCTACGCGTTAATCTTATTGTGTAAGAACACCGGAGATTTTTTCTACTGTGTTTAGAATATTCTAAAGTGAATAATTATATAAACAAAAAGTTATGATATAGAAAAGTGAAAAATCTGTATGCATGAGTGCAAAATAGGAAAATCTCAAACAAACGCTCTTTTTTTGTACATGGTTTATGCAGTATTCTTCCCACATTCGTACACGCTCTAAAAGGTGAGTATAAAAGAAAAAAGAAAAGAACAAAAATCATTTTCTGTCTCACCTGTGCAGGTTACCCTTGGGAGTTCACTGGTGGAAGAGGTGACATGTCTACTCCGAACCTTTTCTTTTGTTATGCTCACCTCTGTATTATTTGAACCTAGGAGACCTCTGGTGGATTAGGTGTTGGCAACGAAGGTAACAGAATTAACGTATTTCGAAAGGCCTGGAGGGGATAGATGGCCTTAAAAAAAAAAAATAGGACGGACAAGGGAGTACCTGCCACGAGTTGGGAAATTCCGAGGAGAAATCTGGATAAAGGATTAAATTCACGCGAAAATATGATTCAATGTTGGAAATTCCTGAGCAAATACTTAGTAGAGAAACAGGAGAATGTGTAGCGGTGAGAGATTTGGGTATTATTAAATATGAAGGGAAGATGAAACAAAGGAACGATGAACAAACCAAACGAAATGAGAGAATGCAAAGACAACCAGCTAAATAGAGGGACGCGCAAATATAAAATGGATGTTGAGTATCTGATTAACCTATTGACGTGCGGACTGACTTAATGATAAAACGATACACTTTGAAGCAAATAAACATTAGGTGTAGATACACGAATAAGTAAATAAAAAAAAAGGAGACATAAATAGACATAGATAGTGAGAGATAAACATACACATAGATAGATCCGTCCTACATTTCACTCTTCAGTACATTCTACTCATTTTTCTGTACGTGTCTTTCGTCCTCATTATTAACTATCAGAGGCGGCCTCCTCTTCATCAACATTCACCACATTCCTTTCGACGCTCTCACCCTCCCCCTCTCGCCTCCCTCGGGCTGATTCCTCTTCGTCAAAGGGCGCCGTGCCTCTCTATGGTGCCTTGATGTTCTCATGTCGCCTCTAGCCAAGCCAAAGAGGATAAAAGAAGAGATGTGACACTCTCTGTTCTACATTCCCCCTCCTCCCTCTTTGTCCTCCTGCCCTCATCCTACTTCTACGCTTTCTTCCTCTTCTACTTGCTATTATTTTTTTTTCTCCTTTTCCTTCTTCCTCCTCCTCCTCCTCCTCCTCCTCCTCCTCCTCCTCCTCCTCCTCCTCCTCCTCCTCCTCCTCCTCCTCCTCCTCCTCCTCCTCCTCCTCCTCCTAGAACAATTTTTAAGTTTCATCGAAAGTATTTTCTTGTTTGTTTCAATGAATTAATGGTATTTTCATTACCTACTATTATTTATTTATTTATTTTTTTTTTTTTAACGTTTGTGATTTGTTTTATTCATTTTTAATTTCAGAACTTGATTTACAATATTCTTTTTACTAATTGTCTTTTATGCAAACTTATGCTGAATAGACACATAAACAAACACACACACACACACACACACACACACACACACACACACACACACACACACACACACACACACACACACACACACACACACACACACACACACACACACACACACACACACACACTCACAATACGTAATCTGCAAAAAAAAAAAAATTCTTTCTTGCCTTTATCCTCTTAGTCTCATAATAACCATGGCCCTTCTGAGGTATTACGTCGTAACTTACTGCAAATAATATGATTACTTTATTTACTTTACTTATTTACTTAATGAAGAATTTGTTTTTTGGTAACTAATAGAGAGTTTGTATCTTAGTAAATGTAATATTGTTTGATTGGACGAATAGTAATAGCTTGAATCACATATCATACCTGACTTTGTAGTCGAGTATCTTATGAAATCATTTTTTTTTTTTTTTTTTGCGGAAAGGCATCGTTTGTCCACTTGATAAGTGTATTATAAGTGAATTCCTTAGTTTCAAAAAAAATTATTACTAATGGTAATGACAACAACAACAACAATAATAATAACGATAATAGATGTTACTTCTTATTCTTCACTTATGAAATAATTGTCTAGGATAAACAAAAATGCTTACTTTATTATTTTTGTGATTTGTTTTATCTATATTCTGAGTATTTTGTAGTACTTTATACAACTCTTCATTAACTGTTTTACTCAACGAGCGCGATATAACTTTTTTCTTCTTAGTAACAGAGATTTTGATCAGTTCAAAATAAATTTAAAAATGAGAAAAGTTTCTAGTCCCTGAAGAGAATAGTCCAAAGAAATGACCAGATGAGGTAAATAATTGGAATGTATAGTAATTAAAGCCTGCTCCTTAAATTACATTTGTTTTTACGGCACGAAAGGAAAAGAACAGAGTGAATAACAAATTTATTATTTATTTATTTTTATTTCTTTTTCATTTATTTATTTTATTTTATTTTTATTTTACGGGGGTGGTTGGAGAGCGAGTAGGAAAACGATACAAGGCTTCAATTTTGCGGCACCTTAAGCTTTTCATTCTGTATCCAAATTTAACTGAATCTATTTTTGTCAAAGTAAATGAAAATAGAAGATTAACTATAGATATTTTAAGTTTATATTTACCAAACACATTACCGCACGCATCACATAATTTTCTAATGGTATCGACAAAAGATTTAAAGGTATACTACGATACTGAAAGGCTTAAGTCAACAATGAGTTAATCACCTGAACGTAACGCAAAAATCTTACCTATAATTGATATGAATGGCAATAAAGATATAATCTACATGCACCGCCAGTACCAATAACGACTCATGGCCTAATTATGCAGATGTTTTTGTAAACGATTCAATGGTTGATAATAAAAAAATATATAATTACCGAAATTTTCTTAATATATGTTCATTTTTCCCCGAAGGTCTCCCGAGGACACAGCCACACTGCCATAAGCCACAAAATTGTTAGAATGTCAAGTACTTGAAATTAAAAATTAGTGCTCGAGCTGAGTATCAAGCCAAAGAAGATGCTTGACCCAAAAAGTGCGCGCCCACGAACACACACGCACAAACAAAGGAAGAAAGCAAGGAAACCAGTAAGCAAGCAAGTGCGCTCACGCACGCACGCACGCACACACGCACACACACACACACACACACACACACACACACACACACACACACACACACACACACACACACACACACACACACACACAAAGAAAAGAAAGCACAGAAACATAACGAGAACGGAAAACGAATGAGAGAGAGAGAGAGAGAGAGAGAGAGAGAGAGAGAGAGAGAGAGAGAGAGAGAGAGCTTCTATTTACCAAAAAAGTGAAAGCCAGAAGCATCCTGAATAACCTCGGCTTGAAGGGACTGGATTTCAAATATTTTCGGAGCACTTTTAGCAACGTGGACAGAGAGAGAGAGAGAGAGAGAGAGAGAGAGAGAGAGAGAGAGAGAGAGAGAGAGAGAGAGAGAGAGAGAGAGAGAGAGAGAGAGAGAGAGAGAGAGAGAATCGTACTGCTGCACCGCTGAATGGGGAGCACAGATAAAGAACAACATATAAAAGAAAAAAAAATAGATAAATGAAAAGTACAAAAAAATGGCAGTTATCGGATACCATCGCTAGTAGAGAGAGGGAGAAAATGAAGGAAAGAAACACGTCGTTAAGGTTTTGAATACCATGGGAGTGAGTGAATAAATAGTTCGTAATAATAGTAGGTGTAGTAATATTAAAAGTAGCAACAGTAGTAGTAGTAATAGTAGTAGTAGTAGTAGTAGTAGTAGTAGTAGTAGTAGTAGTAGTAGTAGTAGTAGTAGTTCTAGTAGTAGTAGTAGTAGTAGTAGTAATATAGGAGTATTATTGTTATTATGTTTATTATTATTGTTACTATTATTGTTACTCTTATTATTACTATTATTATTGTTGTTGTTGTTATTATTGTTTTCTTTTCTTTTGTTGTTGTTGTCGTCATTATCTTTCTTGCGGTTACTATTTAACTCATTATCACTACCTACAAAATTAATGTCTCCTTCATCTACAGATGAAGTGGTGATATATATTTTTTTTATCCTTGAATAGTTCCATTTTCTCGATCCTTCTGTTTCGTTGTTTTTCTCACTGCACGTTACAATTAATTCTTTATATACGATACTGTAATCCATCACCACTTGCTCAGGAAATTCAGGCAATTCTCTTGCATATAAATTGCTTACTCTAATGCGTTGCTCTTACACTCACTGATTATTTTCATTTCTCTTTTTTAACATTGCGATAACAACTGGAGCGCCGGAAATTCCACCGAACATTACTAAGGAGGTACTGAGAGAGAGAAGAGGTACGCCTTGACAAGTCCTTGCTTACGAGAAGTCTTGGATAGTATAAAGTCGGATGTTTTTCTTATAATCTCTCTGCTGTGTGAGTGTTCCTGCTCCTCTTCTGCCTTCTCCTTCTCAGTGATTTCTGTGGTGTGAGTAGTGTTTGTTGATGTTGCTATCGTTCTTCTATTCTTGTTCTTGTAAATGTTGTCGTTGTTGCTCTCTTTTTTCTTTTCTTCTCTATAGCAACGTACATATTACTGCTAAACAGCTCATAATTATATATTTTTTTTGTATGTAAGAGGGAACAACTGGCCAAGGGCAACACAAAATAAAAATAAAAGACTTACTTAGTTGCCAGTTCCTTTTGAGATCCAAAAGAGTTAGCCAAAATAAAAAGATAAAGGTCTTGAGATTTCCTCTTAAAAGAAGTTAAGTCATAGGAAGTTCTTTGTAGCTCTCAGGAAGTCAACACACACACACACACACACACACACACACACACACACACACACACACACACACACACACACACACACACACACACACACGCGTAAGAGGGATGACTGCGGGGTCTACCTCCTCTCAGTGAGGCTCTTCATTATTCTCTCCTCTTGATAACCTTCACAACTTCACTCACGTCCCCACTCGACCTTCCCTTACCCACTCCACCTTTCCTCACGCTCTGCCACCTCCTCCTGCTCTGCCTCTCCTTCTTGTCTTACTTTTAGGTTACTTTTTTCTTCCTACACATAGTACTTTCAGCTTTTCGTTTTATTGATATTTTTTTTCACAAATTTACATATTTTCATCTTCTCATCTTTCTCATCTTTCTCCTTTTCCTCCTCGTCATTTTTTTTTTTATCTTTTATTTTTCCATTTTTTTTTTTTTATCATATCCTACAGTCTCATCTTTTTTTTACTCCATTTTTGCTAATTTATTTCCTCGTTACTCCCATGTTTCTTCTCCTTTCTTCACCCTTTTCCTCATATTCCTACTTCTCTTCGTCCTCCTCCTCCTCCTCCTCCTCCTCCTCCTCCTCCTCCTCCTTATTTTTTTTCTTTATCTGTACCTTCTCTCCTGGCCCGTTCTCTTCTTACGTATTGTGTGTTTATCATTGTCCTGCGCCTTTTTTTTTTCGTTTCCACTTAGACACGCAGTGCTTAATTAATCTCATGCTCTCATAGATTGACATTCTCCCAACCCATTCGTAGGTCTTATTTTATTTTCTTTACATTATCGGAGAGAGAGAGAGAGAGAGAGAGAGAGAGAGAGAGAGAGAGAGAGAGAGAGAGAGAGAGACAGGCAGGCTGTAATTCATTCGTAGGTCTAACATTATTTTCTTTACATCAACGGAGTTTGCTGAGTTGATGTCTGGAGAGAGAGAGAGAGAGAGAGAGAGAGAGAGAGAGAGAGAGAGAGAGAGAGAGAGAGAGAGAGAGAGAGAGAGAGAGAGACAAACACAGACAGGCAGACAGACAAACAGACAGACAGAGCACCTGAATTTTTGAAACATAAAGCCATAAGCTCACAAGTTCACAAAGTTCGTGATCCCGTTTTCTTGCAGTCTTGCTTGTTCATAAAGGAACGTCGCACCTCTTTTGTCTTTTCATTACACATTTTTATCTTTATTTTTAGCTTCCCTCGACGAAGGATCATTTGGTCTTTGATCCTCGTGATGCTGGCGCCCTCAGTCACGTCTCCGAGATAGCTCAGGTTGTTATTGTCCTCCGAGCAAAGGATAATCACTGGTGCTTTCATCATTATTTTCTTTTAATTAATTAATGCCCCGAAACAAAGGGAGCACCAAGGAGGGAGCTGTACCTAATGTTAATTTGTTTTCCTTTTTATATATATTTTTTACATAATTAGGAGTAACGTTCTTTTTTATATTATTTCTTTATTTTTTGTTGTTGACTCCTCTGAAATGCTTGATATAATAGTGTTTTTTTTTCTTTTCTATTCTATTTTGGTCAGTGGTATTGGTGGATATCGAAGTAATTCACTATAATATCCCTTTGTTTGTAATTGCCATAAGACTATTATTAGGAGGATCTTTTTTGTATCCCTATCGAGAGAGCCACAATTAACGTCACTAGTCCATCACGTTATTCAATTTGCCACTCCTATTGTTTTTCTTCCTTTTACTCTCCTATTGCTCCATATCCATCAAGAGAACGATGCCGCCTTTTTTTCTTCCCTCTCAGTCGCAACAGAAATAAACCGCTTTAACTTCACATACCGAGTAATGGAAAGAGAATGTCAGGAAAATACTATGAATAAAAAAGGAAAAACTGTGTAAAATTATTAAAAAAAGCAATGAAAAGTAAACAACAACTACACATAAAAGGAAAAGAACAATCAACACTAGCGAGGAAAAAAAAATCAAAGGAAACTCATAAAAATGGAGTGTTTACGAAAATAACTTTCATTTCCGACTATAGATGGTATTGCATAAAAACATTGAAAAGACTTACACGTAACTGGCTTCACAAATAAACAGATAAATGCAAGAGGAGAGAGAGAGAGAGAGAGAGAGAGAGAGAGAGAGAGAGAGTGAGTACACATAGCAGGCACCACAAATAAACAGAGAAATGCAAGTGAAAAGAGAGAGAGAGAGAGAGAGAGAGAGAGAGAGAGAGAGAGAGAGAGAGAGAGAGAGAGAGAGAGAGAGAGAGAGAGAGAGAGAGAGAGAGAGAAAAGGAAAAAAAGTAATTCCACAGCCGTCTAAATAAAACAAAAATAAAACTGCTGCACGAAAATGTATAAAATAAAGTGCACACGACGGAAGGAATTCATAATGAACGAAATAGAAAAAAAAAGAAAAAGTTGCATGAATTACGGCAACTGCATAGGTAATAATGAATGATGGATAGTGAGTAAAATTTCGTGTGTGTTGGCTTAATATGACAGGCCGGGGGACAGGTGACGCCAAGGGACCTTAATGATGTTTGCACGTAGGTGTCTGTAGGAGAGAGAGACAGAGACAGAGAGAGAGGGGGAGAGAGGATTTACAGGCACATAAGTTTAAAATAGAGAAGGGCAGGGGAAAGAAAGGAGAGGAAAGTAGTGAGGGAGATGAAAGCAATGAAGGAAAAAATCAGTCGTCAGTGGAACATCAGAACGTTTAGGAAAAAAATATCCTCTTTCTATTCTTAGCTGTTTTTCTCTTTCTTCTTCTCCTCCTCCTCCTTCTCCTTCTCCTTCTTTTCCTCCTCTTCTTCCTCCTCCTCCTTCTCCTTTTTTCTCTTTCTCTTCCTCCTATATATATATACACTTACATGCAACACATACACACACAAAAAAAAAAAAAAAATTAGGGAGCGAAAACTCTTGACTGTCTATTGGGACATCAAGCTAGTTTTATGTGGGATGGAATTCGGTGCTGGACTCGGCAAAATGTTAATTGCATCTCCCACGCCAGCTGGGAGTCACGCTGTTAATCACTGGTGTTGAGTAAGAGTTATTTTCACCAGGAAAGAAATTCTCATGTCAATGTATGATCATTTTTTCATTGGTTGCCTTAATAGTTTTTTTTTTTTTTTCATTTGCTCAAGCATGCGCCCCTTTACGTACACTTACGCTCGTTCACTCACCACACACACACACACACACACACACACACACACACACACACACACACACACATCTAAAATTCTAAACCAGGAATGACAGGAAGAGAAAAAGAAGACAGGGAGAGATCAGGATAAATAAGGGATGAATAAATTAGCCATCGTCGCTCCGTGGTACTCTGCTTCATTACTATTCACGTCCCGCATCAGAGAGCGGCGAGGGGGCCTAACTATTTGAGGGGGCCCGCCACATACAGACCACTACTCGGGATCATTTAAAGAAAACTGCCAAATAGATGGCCTAGTAAACTGAACTTTGTTGTGTTCTGTCCCCAATGCTTCCTCCTCCCCTAGTATGTCTATCAGGGAATGATATTGTGTCTTCTTCGCTGTAAGGATCCATCTCGTCACCGCAGTAGCTCTTCCTTCTCAACAGAGTGGCGCGTCCCTCCATCAGAATGCACCGTTCCAAGCTGAAGGAGTTTCAAGGTAGTAATTGTGGCAGAAAACGCGTTGTGGACGGAATAAGGAGTCTGTGGCGCCGGAGGTGGTGGCAGGAACTTTGTAGTAGTTGTGTTTGTTATGATGGTACTTGGAGTGCCGTGGTGGAGACCGCGTTGTGGTATTGGGTGTTGGAAGGAGAGTTGTGGAGTCAATAATGGGCAATTTTGTGTTATCAGGAAACGTTGTGGTGCAACAAGGAGCATTGTGATACTGTAGCTGGCAAGGTAGTTCTATTTTTGGAAGTGATTTTAGTTGTACGTTATGGTATTTCTAGAGGGCGATGCAGTGTTGAAAGAGGACACTAACATTACAGACGGGATTCTGGCGTCGATTGAGTGTTGTGGCGTTGGCAGAGAAAATTGGGACGCTGGGTTAGAATGTTTAGAGATGCAGTGCGATACGGGGACGTTTTTGTGTTGAGAAGTGTCGTTATGACACTTGACGCTGATGTTGTGACGCTGGAAGTGGGAGTTACGGCATTGGTATGGGACATGGGACATTTTTACGTGGAAAGTTGTTGGACTTACTGAAGCATTGCAGCAGCAGGTTGGACACTATTTGGGAACAAAAACGCGTGGCTTTATCGAAAAGGCAGGAGCTATTTTTTGCTATTTCAGGACAATATAACCGTCAGAAAAGTTATGTTAATAAAGGAAATGATAATGAGGGAGAGGAAGAAAGATTGGAATCCTTACGGGGAGATCTTTACGATGTTTTCTTCCGGTTCAATATCGCTCTGGAAGCTGAAAAAAAGTGTGTCTCCTCCCGCTCTTTGCTCTTCCCGCAGCCAAGTAGCCTCCACCCGCGGCTTTAGGAAGGGACGCGGAGGCGGGAGCGGTAGAAAAAGTGTTTTGTTGACTTATGCTCTTGACGTCTCTCTTCTCTTAACTAACGTCTTCTTCCTCACCTTCGTTTTCTTCATACGCCTTTTGCTTCTCGTCTGCAATTTTTTACCTTCTATTTTTTTTTTCTTTTCTCCTTTCGTCTTTTGTCTACTTTTTGCTTTGTATTCTCGTATGAGTACACCTTTTATAACTTTTTTCTTCTCGTTTAACCTTCTTTCTCCATTTTCCTTCCCTATTCTCTATTTTCTCAGTTTTTTTTCACGTCTTTTCTATTTTTGCACTCCATACCTCACTTCAGTCTTTCTCGTACTCCATGGCTTTCTTCCTGCTTTTCCATTATGCCTGTATTTCTCCGTCTTATTTTTTATATTTCACACCTCTTCCTCCTTTTGCTCCTTTTTGACCCTTTATATCTTCTTTTAATTATTCCTTTACACATCTCTTGCATCTATACTATTTGTCCCTCCTCTCCTTCTCCTCTCACTTGTCTTTGGTCTCTTCTTTCCTCCTCTCACACCGTCGGGATTTTACATGCA
>NC_059289.1:12028425-12048425 GCF_017591435.1 Portunus trituberculatus | reverse complement strand
TGTGTGTGTGTGTGTGTGTGTGTGTGTGTGTGTGTGTGTGTGTGTGTGTGTGTGTGTGTGTGTGTGTGTGTGTGTGTGTGTGTTTAGGTGAGTGGATGTGGGGGTGTGGGTGGATGTGGGTGTGAGTGCGTGGAGTGGGGGACAAAAGCAAGGAAGATGGAAGATTACCGCTCCCAGTTCCCATCTGATCCTCTCCTGCTTCACTTTCTGATGGTTCGAACTCCTGAATGGCTGCCCAGATAAGACATGGAGGGTGGGACTTACACAAACCATCAGAAGCCATCCCGAGAACCGTCCTTCGGAAACCTCATGTCTTGCTACCCTTGCTTTAGCTCGCAGTGGGACGCCATATGAGTGAGAGGGCTTTCGGACGGAAATTCAAGGACGGGAGCAGGTACCAGGAACGAGGACTCACCAGGCTAGTCTCAGTAGTGCGATATCCTGCGGAGGGTTTCGCTTTTGTTTGTAGGGATTATGTTCCGTCCTGGCTCGCATGATACTGGAGCGAGTACCAAGATGCTTTGATGAATTTTTTATTCATTCACCAAGTCGTTACTCTCTCCGGTAATTTACGTAATATTGTAAATGGATTACATTTTAATGCATTTCACCTGATGAGGTGTGTTTCCTCACATGAAAAATGAATCAGGACTTGCATCTGTTTTCATCTGTTTGCATCCGTTTTCATTTTTAATTATTCCCGTTGATAAATCCATGTATTGTATAAATTTAGCTAACGTATTACTGATCGTCGTTCTCTTTCTCTCGGGTCTGGATCTCCTCCTCTTTTTCCTCTATCCATCCAGTTGTGTAATCTGAACTGAGAGTCTAGTAATGATAACTGTTATTCCTGGTGACCGTTATGGCTTCTACCTAGAATCCGCCTTATAATCATATTCTAGGATGGGATGGAAGTTACGACTCGGCTGGAGTATTTCTGTAATCGTATCAGGCAGCGGCCACAGGTTCCATCAGCCTTCGTAAATAATGTTTCTCCACACTGAGCTTCAAGAGACTGAGTCAGGGGAGGGGTGTGTTAAGAGTAGGAAAAGCAACACCAGCGTCAGATCACAAGCTATCCTCTTCCCTTCCGCCGCTGATCCTCCCTCCCTTTGTCTGTGCCGGGTAAGACTGTTTTCGTTCTTCGCGCTAGAACCCTCGAGTTTCTTTGTTTCCAGTGCTACGTATGGTTTAGCTTTTACCATCCCGGTGTGTCATCCCACGATCCGAGGCTCACCCAGAAAGAAGAAACTGAATGAAAAAAGAAAATACAGTTCGAATATATCGGAGAATGATATTACAACTTCGTGTTTTTTTTCTGTTTTCTCCGCCGAGACTTTATATAAGTTTATGCATTACGTGACAAGAGAAAGTACCCTCTCAAAAAGCAAGGAAAATTGAAAAGAAAATATAATTCTGTCGAAATGTATCCCCAAATAACACTACCATTACTACCATTCATCAGAATTTTATACCGGTACATTACGCAACGAAAAGATATACTTCACATGACGAAAGAGTCCTTATTTTTTTTGTACTATGTTGTCCTTCAAAGAGAAAAGTAAAAAATAGGAAAACCTGACTTATTCCCAAAGTAACGATACTATTCACAACTTTTCCTCTCTTCTTTTTCGATGCTTAAATTTTATGAGATGACAAAATAAACGTCGATTTTGTCCACTCGGAAAACGAAAAGAAGATTTATTTTTGTAATGTAAGTGTGTTATCTCCACGGTACCGACCTGTACATTTTGAGCTTCCATTAGAATCACGTACATGAGTTACCTTTCCTCTTTGGCAAGTTATATAAATGTGTTCTAAGACAGAAACACTAATTCATCCTTACGTGTGTGACCTCTGTCTCTTATGCACTCCCAATTTTTATGTTTTTTCTTCGTTTCTTGTTCTTGTTCTTGTTCTTGTTCTTTTTTGTTATTATCATTATTATTGTTATTATTATTATTATTATTATTATTATTATTATTATTATTATTATTATTATTATTATTATTATTATTATTATTGTTATTATTATTATTATTATTATTATTATTATTATTATTATTATTATTATTATTATTATTATTATTATTATTATCATTATTATTATTACTATTATTATTACTATAATTTTTCACTTCCAATTATCATTTATTATTCATTCTCTCTCTTTCTTCTCTCTCTCTCTCTCTCTCTCTCTCTCTCTCTCTCTCTCTCTCTCTCTCTCTCTCTCTCTCTCTCTCTCTCTCTCTCTCTCTCTCTCTCTCTCACACACACACACACACACTTCCATTACGGCCTCATATAAACCTTTTGCAACGCGATTAACTTTCTCGCCTGAACTGTCGGGAGTTTTACAGGCGGGGACGTTCTCTAGCCAAAATAAAGAGGGACGGACGGTAAAGGCAATACGAGAGAGAGAGAGAGAGAGAGAGAGAGAGAGAGAGAGAGAGAGAGGTGGGGATGATCGTTTTATTTTCTTCATTTAGGGTTTAATTTTCTTTAATTTCATTTCTTTTCTGTTTCTGGCTTCTTTGTTTTTCCAGTTTTATATTTACACTTGTCAGAGTTTGGGATTAATTTTCTTGCTGAAATGTATCACTTTTATTCTATATTTGATCTAATTTGCCACCTACCTTTCCTGACTTCTTCCTTGCTTCTTAGTCACAATTTTCTCTGTTTGCAGAATATGTAAAATAATTTCTTCGGCTTTCGTTTATTTTGCGTTTCCTTCCCTTCCCTTATAATCAAGGCCTTTTTCCATTGCATTTTGTAATTATTTTTTCCTTTTTTTTATTTCAGACAGCAAAAAGCTTAAAAGTTTTATGAATTTAATCTTCTTTCTTTAATTTTTTAATTCTTTCGGATCTCTTTCCTTGTGCAAGACAATTTTTATCCACAAAATATATTGTTTTTTTTCTCTCTGTATAATGTAAAAATATATAATTTGGTGCAGTCAATCAAATATTAATATCCCTTTACATTTTTTAATAACCATTTATTGTTTTTATCCAATACGATTGTTTTTTTTTCTTTACCCAATAAGATTTTTCGATTAATGGTGCAGCCTCTCCTCCTCTCCTCTTCCATTAGCAGCCTCTTGAGACAGGGGAGGAGGTTATAGACGAAAGGGGAGGAAATATGGAAGAAAACTGGTAAGAATTAGCTACAAGAGGATGAAGGAAAGAAGGAAGGAAGGAAGGAAGGAAGGAAGGAAGGAAGGAGGGAGGGAGTAATAGCAAGGGGAACAAATGATGGATGCAAGAGAGAGAGAGAGAGAGAGAGAGAGAGAGAGAGAGAGAGAGAGAGAGAGAGAGAGAGAGAGAGAGAGAGAGAGAGAGAGAGAGAGAGAGAATCATGAGGGAAGAAGAAAAAGGAAAAGGCTCTGAGGGTGTTTGCAGGAATGGTTGTGTGTGTGTGTGTGTGTGTGTGTGTGTGTGTGTGTGTGTGTGTGTGTGTGTGTGTGTGGCAGAAGGAAACGCGCTTGAGAGTTCTTCTGATGGTGCTTTTGATGTATTCTTACTGCGATGCGAATGAAGGAAAGAAGGACAGTAAGAAGGAAGGAGAGAGAGAAAGAAAGAAAGAATAAAGGCAGAATAATATAGAATAGAAAGAGAGAGAGAGAGAGAGAGAGAGAGAGAGAGAGAGAGAGAGAGAGAGAGGTAGAGTTATTTGAGTAATGCTTCGTGCCTGTCATTCTCTCCGTGGTGGTGGTGGTGGTGGTGGTGGTGATGGAGGTTGATGGTGGCGAGGTTAGCGCTGACACATTTTTCCCCTCCCTTGTACTTCCATGGTTAGCTCATCCCGTGCGAGGCCATCCCGGTGATTGATGACGGCCGCGTATTCGATCCCTATAGTAGCAGCGAGGAAGGTGCTCTGGGGATGTAAACGAAGGAATATTTCTTTTATGCAGTGAAATTTATATGCATCATTACAGTGCCACGTTATTTTTCAGTGCTGTTGTTGTGAGTGACAGCAGCAAGCGCAGTAGTAGCAGCAGCAGCAGCAGCAGTAGTAGTAGTAGTAGTAGTAGTAGTAGTAGTAGTAGTAGTAGTAGTAGTAGTAGTAGTAGCAGTAGTAAGAATAGCAGTAGTATCATTATCATCAGCATCAGCAGCAGCAGCAGTAGGAACAGCAACAACTCCAGTGATATCACAGTTGTAATTATAACTGTTGTTATATACGTTAATTCTAAACAAAGTAACTATCTAATACATGGGAACGTGACTTCCTCCTCTTTCTCCTCCTCCTCCTCCTCCTCCTCCACCTCCTCCGCTCCTTCATTGCCGTAGTCTAAACCTCAATAGTAACACTTCCACATCCCATCTTAGTACTGGTCACTGAGTGTAGAGCGGCGCAGCTCCTACAAAGATTGTGGTGAGTTGGTGAGTTGGTAATGCTGTGCTGTGTTGTCCTTCGTTCCTTCCTTATTTCTATCTTTATTTTTCTTCTTTTCCTGATTTCTATAACTGTTTTGATATTTTTTTCATTCCTGTGATTCTAAATTGGCCGTTTTTATTTATCTTTCTTTCATTTCCTCTGCATTCTTTTCCTTCAGTTTCCTTTCTTTGTTTCCTCTCCCTTTTTTTTAACTTTCTCTCAAGGCTCTTCTAACTTGTCTTTTTTCCTCCATTACCTCTAGTTATCTTTATGTTTTCCTCTCTTTTTCTTTCCTTCTACCTCTAGTTATCTTCATATTTTCTCCTCCCTTTTGTTCCTTCTCTATTCTCCTATCTCATTTTATCCTCTCTCCTTTTCGTTTCCTTTACTGAGTACTTTTCCCTTCCTCTTCTTTTGAACTCTCTTCACTTCTATACCCGCCGTTTGAGCTCTTTACTTGCCACGGCTAGCCACGCCCCATATCCCCTGAACACACGTGTCTATTCAATCTTTCTCTGCGTATATTGATGGGAAAAACGAATATACGTACGTACAAGAGGGGAAATATATAAGGTGGGTAGACAGATATTGGGAAGAAGGTAGATGGAAAAATAATAAAGGAGGTTCATATACGTTGTATGTTACCGTACTTTAGAAATTTGTGTAGAAATTATTGATATTTTTTGGTGGAATGAATCTTCTCGTAAGACGGTTCACTAAATGTTGAGAAGGAAGTGGATGTACATATGCAATTTAGAATGTTGATAGAAATTATATTTTACAGATCCAAGCAGGAATGAAGTTATTTCCTAGTATGCACCCTTAGTACCAGTTTAGCTAGGTAAATGTGCACAGAGAGACAGGTAGATGGATATGCAGGGTGTCTCGTGAGGAAAGTCTCATACATGCCTAGCTTAATCCCTTCAGTACTGGGACGCATTTTTATCATAAGTTTTTGGGTGTGATTAAACGAATATATTTACATTACGAACGGTCTATGGAAGTCGGAAGATTATTGGCAGTCTTCATTTTCTTCAATCCTCCACATAAATTTCTGAAGCTGTATAGAATAGTAAGCACAGTGAATATGAAAACGTGTCATGGAATTGAAGAGGTTAAAGATCAAGTGATTCTGAGTCGCAAATACTCTGTGGTCAAATACTTTTCACAACATAGTCTAAGAAAAATACAAGGCATTTAAATGAGCGCATTTCACTATACAATATCTATAATTCATAATATTCTCATTTGATCTTTCATATGTGACACCATGTAGAATAGATCAGGTAGATAGACAAATTTGATACGTAGTTTAGAAATTCAAGATCTTTCATATCCGTAACACCATGTAGAATAGATGAGGTAGATAGATAAATTTGATACCTAGTTTAGAAATTCAAGCAGACATGACCTACTTTCTTGTTACATGTGCCTCTGTTATTATTTCATACTTTGTTTTCTCTCTCCCTCGCTTCGCATGTCCTGCACTTTGCCTCCGCTAGGCAGCCCTTCGCTCTCTTCCCCATCCATCATTAGGAAGGGTGCGGGCGGATATTAAAGTGTGGACGAGACTTCCCACTGAAGCCAGCTGACGGATCCCTACATCCTATGAGCCATACATCTTCCCCCAACCTCCTCCCTTGTCTCCTCCTCGTCCTCGTGCTTCTCCTCCTCCTCCTCCTCTCCCTCCGCTGTCTCCTCCTCGTCCTCTTGCTGCTCTTCTTCTTCCTCCTCCTCCTCCTCCTCCTCCTCCTCCTCCCTTGTCTTCTCCTCGTCCTCGTGCTGTTCCTCTTCCTCCTTTTCCTCCTTTTCCTCCTCCTCCTCCTCCTCCTCCTCCTCCCTTGTCTTCTCCTCGTCCTCGTGCTGTTCCTCCTCCTCCTCCTCCTCCTCCTCCTCCTCCTCCTCCTCCTCCTCCTCCATCTTCTCCTCTTCGTCCTCGTGTTGCTGTACTCCTCCTCCTCCTCTTTTTTTTCACGTGTACCTCCTCCTCCTCCTCCTCTTTCCTTGTTTCCCCAATTTATTAATTTCCCTTGTTCCCGTTTCTCTTCATCCGTCAACTTATTTTTCTTAGATTATAATTTTCATTCAGTTTTTAAGGTTGCGTCTTTCCACTATTCTTTTTTTTTTTTATTCTTTTATAATTATATATTCTTTTTTCGATCTTCTTTTCCTTTTTTTATTTACTGTATGAATTCATATTCTCTCGCACGATTTTTTTTCTCTTTTTTTCATAAGCTTTGTTCTCGCATACATGGACTTATTTCTCCATTTCCTCTCTCCATTTCTCACACTCGCTCTCGTTTCTTCCTTGATGGAGCATTCCTTTCTTTCTCTCCTCTCCCTTATATCTTTTGCCTTTCCCCATCATTTTCTCTTTTTTATCCTTCAGTGGACACCCTTTCCTCCTCCTTTCTCGTTTGTCTTCCTTTCCTACAACCTACTACTCTTTTTGCTAATCTCGTTCGTCTGTTCCCTTTATCTTTTCGCCTTTGACCTTTCCTTCAGCACACAGGATGCTTTTTAGAACTCTTTTCTTACATTCAACATATTAAGTTCTTTCGTCTCTTTTTCTATATATGTTATTCCACCTTGTGGTTTCTAAGTTTACGAACAAAAAGAGGGGTACGGTCAATACCCTCTATTCCACTCACGCTTCTCCTTCTTCTGTTGTTACGTACTTTCTTTTCAGAAAAGGTAATTATCCGTTAGTAGTTTGTATTAGATTGTTGTGGTTCTTGTGATACGAACATAAAGGGCGTCATGGTAACCCTCTTCCTTTTTCCTTCCTCTTCTTGTTATTCGTCAATGGTAGGTAAAGCAAAATTCATTTTCCAGGAACGTTGTGTGTTTTTTTGTGGTTATTGAGACTATAAACATGGAAAGCGTTTTTCTTTCTCTGTTTATCTACTTACTGTTGTTTTTCAGATTCAAATCTTCAGTAAAAATAATTGTTCACTATTGTGACTCCTGATCGACGGACATAAAGGGCCATGTGGTATTGCTTTTATTACTTTCCCTCTCATCTCTTGTTATTCTTCAGCCTTAAGTCCTCATTAGATTGATTTTCCGGCCGTATTTCGTACTAGTTCCTCTTGTGGCTTCTGGCTTATGAACACGAAGGGCATTATGATGTCTCTCTCTCTCTCTCTCTCTCTCTCTCTCTCTCTCTCTCTCTCTCTCTCTCTCTCTCTCTCTCTCTCTCTCTACTATTAATATTCAAGGCAAGTTTTCAGTAAGATTCATTTTCGGGTTGTTTTCTGTTAATTTTCAGATTCTTAGATGCAAGAATATGAAGACACCTCTGCCTCCCTTCCTTCCTTTCCCTCTCCTGTTGTTCGTATTTTACTTCTAGATTCATCAGTAATTTTCATTATCTGACACCATTATTTGGTTTTTGGAGGTTGACGAACGTAGAGTCTATTTTGCTACTTCTTCATCCCTCTTCCATCCTTTTACTATTAATTCTTGGCCATTAGAGTTTTCAATAAAGTGAATTCCTCGCCTCATTTGCTTTTAGACGCACGGGCAGCGAGGTAGCTCTCAAGGTCACGAGTGGTAGAGAACTTGCGAACTTGCTCCTACTACACGAGGTAAAACTGCGGCCCCATCGTTCGTCTGTTCGAAAGTTATGATGTGGATCACTTTTCCCGACAGTAAGTGCGGCGTTAGTCTTGCCCCTCCAGCCTGCAGGGTCCCGGGCTGGCTGGAGAGGAAAGGGAGGCTCCAGGGGGACTCCTGGGGATGCGAGAGTGAAGAACGTGCAAGGAAATAGCCAACCAATCGCCTCCTCCCTCTTACCTTTCCTGCCTCCCTACCGCACTCTTTTTCTCCCTCTTTCTCTCCGTCTCCTTTTCTCTGGTTTAATATTTCTGCCCGTCTCTTTTTTTACTTGTTCTTTCTTCCAGCGCCTTTCATTATGTTCTTTTCCATTTTTTTTTTTCATTCGCCTTACCTTTGCTTCCACTTACCTTGCCTTACCTTGCTACCTTCCCTTTTATTTTGGGATTTTCTTCTCATTATCCTCACTCACCTCAAACTTTCCTGCTTTTCTGTCTTGGTTTTCCCGTTTTCTTCATTTCCACACTTCTTATTTTTCTCTTTTACCGCTCTCCTCTTTACCTTCCTTTCTCCTCCCACCTACTTCTTTCATACTTTTCCTCCTCCTCCTCCTCTCACTTACCTTAGACTGAATTTTATCCCTCTCTCCTTCTTTCCTTCACTTCTTTCTTCTCTCTCTCCAAGTTCTTCTCAAGTTTCCATCTTATTTCTTGGATAAAAGTTGATGTTTACCAACGGCTAATATCATCAAGTTACTTATTTTCTACAGCAGTTCTTTTTATAACATCCGAGACTCTCTATATTCCTTGTCTTTGTTATTGTCTCTAACCTTTCCCTCTTCGTTATCGACTTTCTTCTTCTCTCTCTCTTTCCCTTCGTTTGTGTTATCTCAGCTGCGTCTTTTATTTTACTTTCATTCAGCTTCATAGTGGCGTTTTTATAATTGTCTATTTTCGTATTTATTCTTTCATCTGATTTTTCTCACCGTTCTCATTGTTTCGTTAAATTATCTCTCTGCGCACTTAATTTATGCAGTTTTTTTTCTTATTACCTCTTTTTCGTTCTCTTCTTTCTACTCTTGTTAGTTTTAAATATTTTGACACGCTTTTGTTTTGGCAAATTTATGTTGGTTGCCATTTATCATGACGTGGTTTCATTTATGCTCGACTTTCTGACTGTTACTGCTTTATATTTCTGTGTGTGTGTCTGTTTGTCTGTCTGTCTGTCCGCTATATCACTTTGCGTCTCTGTCTTCTGTTCTCTCTCTCTCTCTCTCTCTCTCTCTCTCTCTCTCTCTCTCTCTCTCTCTCTCTCTCTCTCTCTCTCTCTCTCTCTCATAATCGTTTCAATTTTTTTTCCAATTCTCTTCTCAAATTTCTTGATTGTGTAATCTTCCAAGTGACGTTATCCATGAAACTTATTTTCCTTCTTCCCGACAATTTTCAGTTAGAATTTTCTAGGATTTTATTTTTTTTTATTTTATGAACACACACACACACACACACACACACACACACACACACACACACACACACACACACACACACACAGAGAGAGAGAGAGAGAGAGAGAGAGAGAGAGAGAGAGAGAGAGAGAGAGAGAGAGAGAGAGAGAGAGAGAGAGAGAGAGAGAGAAATGGTGGTGGGGGTAGTAAAAGTAGAGAAGATAAACACACGTACAAGAAGGTCAACAGAGAGACACGCCGCCTTCTAATTTCGCCTCACAACTTCCTCTAGACTCTACTTTCCTTACTGAGCTCTAATTAGCAGCTGAGAGCGCTCCCGGCTGACCCTGCGTGTCTGTTTGTATGTGTGTGAGGGAAAGAGTTATGAAAAATGTGCTTAGTAATACCGATAAAAATAGTAATAGTAATAGTTGTAGTAGTAGTAGTTGAAATGATAGTAGAAGTAATGATAAGAATGATAATGCTAAGAATGTAATTGATGGCTTATAAAAAAAAAGAACTTTCCCTTCAATACGTTTATGCAATCACGACATACAGAGTCAACCAGAATAATGTATCGTTACCAATATCTTTCACCACAATGTATGTTTTCTTTTTTATCCTCCTCCTCCTCCTCCTCCTCCTCCTCCTCGTCCTGCTCCTCCTCCTATTCCTCCTGTCTCTCCTCCTTCTTCTCTTCTTCAACAACAATGTGAGTTTTCTTTTTTACCCTCCACTCCTCCTCCTCCTCCTCCTCTTCCTCTTCCTCCTCCTCCTCCTCCTCCTCCTCCTCCTCCTCCTCCTCCTCCTTCTTCTTTTAGACGTGGTAGTGCAGGATATTGTTTCAGCATTGCCACAAGAAGCTTTAGTTTGGTGCACGTAGTTCTTCCTTCGCCTTCCCTTCGTCAGGAAATTAATATCGGAATGTTGCGTCGTATTCTCATAAGAAATAAGAGTCGTGTGTGTGTGTGTGTGTGTGTGTGTGTGTGTGTGTGTGTGTGTGTGTGTGTGTGTTTTCTTTGTACTTTCTTTTCTCTCCAAGCTTTCTCCGTTTTTATCATGATTTTCCTCTCCTCTTTTTTTTTTTCTTCTTCTTCTCCCCACCATCTCCTTCCTTCTCTATTCCTCCTCTATTTCACTTAATCTCTTTTATCCCTTCTTCCTCTTTCTCATTCTCGTTCTCCTCATCTCTATCCTCCCACCGCTTCCACCTCATCTTCCTTTTCTCTCTTTATTATTTTCTCTCCTTCCATTCTCTCTTTTTCCTCTTCTTATCTTTTAATTTTTTTCATTCTTTATTCTATATTTTAGCTCCTTCCTTGTTTTTCTTCCCTTTTCCTTTTTCTCCTCCTTTCTCCACCAATGTTTGGATTGAGCGTGGAGGAAGATTTTTGGAGAAACTTACTCTGGAAATATTTTAGCGGTTCGAACCAGAGTTTTTAGTTTTATTCTCTGTAGAGGAGAGTTTTGCAAATTTTTTTCAATGTTTTTTTTCTATTTTTCATTGTTTTTTTATATTTGTCTTTCTTTTTCCACATTGTACGGTATTTTATTATTTGGTTTATTGTTTTTTATATCAGATTTTCTTCTATGTGGTACTGTATTGTTTTTTCTTGGGTGGGTGGGGAGAAGTCTTCAATAAATCTTGTCAGGTTTATTTATTTGTCTGTTGAATTCTCAATACTATTTTTTTTTTTTACATTTATTTATTTGATTTTTAAGGCCGTTTATTTTTTTCCCGGATTCGGTAATATCAATGAATTTTCAGTACTGTGTCTTACTTCCTTTTTTTTATATATATATTTTTTCATTTTTCGAATCTTATTTATTTTAATCCTGGTGAAGATATTAATTTCGTTGACTTTACTAATCTATTCATTCTTTTAAAATTTTACATGTAGATAAGTAAGTTAATTTCCAGGTAACTATTGAATGTCTTACTCTTACACCTCATCTTATGGCTTATAGGCCTTTCTAATCATTCGTTAGGTCTTTTATCTTTGTTTTTAACCTCTTCAATAATGGGAGACATTTTTACCTTGAGATTTGTGTGTGATTAGACCATTTTATTGTCATTAACAAGAGTCTATGGAGGTCAGAAGATAATGGTCACAGTCTCCACTTTTTTAATCCCCGACATAAGTTTCTGAAGCTGTATAAAATCACCAAATAGTATGCAATATGAATATGGAAATGCGTCATAGTACTCAAGGGGTCAATATGTTTTGTTGTTATTCTTATAATGCATTATGCTTTGGTCCACCGCGTCTCATTTTTCTAATATTAATAATACTGTATATGATTTGCTTATATATCATTTATTCATATATATGTTTCCCATCCTCCACACTTTCAGCCACTCATTTTCCTTTATTGGTCATTACACGGGCTTTCACCTTATTTATAGATTCCTTTCCCGCCATTCTGATCTACACACTCTCCAGTTAGTCAAGCCTTAATGAACCATGGGGAAATGTCTTTGGTTACGTAATGTAGTTCTAGTCTATCACTATGATGAAACTGGCATTTTTATTTTGTGTTAATTAGGCTCTTTTTCTCTTTTTTTTTTCTTTTCTCATCCAATAAGTTTTCATAATTTGTGCGACGAATATCTTGGTGTTCTTTTTCGTTTACTATTAGAAAAAAACACAAATCGGGTTTTTTCATTATGTAAACGTGACATTATTTTCCCCTTTACTCATTAGATTATTCATGGAACCTATAAAATTGCTCATTGTTTTACTAATTAACTTATTAATTACTATAGAATTTAGTATGTGATCAAAGTGATTAATAGTTCAGCTCAGATATGCACGTTTTCAAATATGGTATTAGGTCACGGAGAGGTGATTAGTTGTGTTACCTTATCAATATTGTGAATTACAGTATTCCCGTGTCATCTTTCTTGCCTTCATATTGCCAATGGATGATTAATGACCTTGTCGTCAACAATTACTGAAGTTATCTATGAATATTAACTTAATGTTTATTTTTCTTGCCATGTATTATACAACGGACGGAACGAAATTACACCACTTAGGCCAATTAGTCTTAATTACTCTCACCTTCACCTGCAGTTAATGTTCTGTAAGCATAGGTATAGCGTTAGTTTCTGATACGCCTATTTAGATACTTTGTGACATTCTGTTATAAGTGTTTTACTTTATTTTTCGCCTGATTTTTCTTGCTTATATCCCTTCAAACAAGTCAGCATTTAGTTACTTCTTCAAAGCCTTCTAAGACTGCTCATCTTTCTCACTTACGTTTATAATGTAGCCACTTTTCTTAAGTATTTCTGCATCCTTCCACACTCTATTGTATGTTATTAAATAAATAGATAGATGAAATAAATAAATAGGTAAATATATATATATATATATATATATATATATATATATATATATATATATATATATATATATATATATATATATATATATTTGTGTAATTCCTTTGCTGCAAGTCATTCACTATTTTTCTGTCTTATAACCTGAATTCATTGCCTGCTTAATCTATTTACCTTGCGGTTCATTCATAATTATCATTTTAACCCTTATGTACATCCTATAGAAACCACTTTTTAGTATCGCTCATTATTCCCAAAACTTGCTTGAATTCCTTTAAATCAGTTAACATTATTACTCTGTATAATCGTACTTTTAAACCTGATCAGCATATTGCTATTCATTATAATGTATTCATAATTATTCCATCTCCTTTTTGCATTCTGTGATAACCACTGTTAAATGCCACTCAGTATTCTCTAGATAAATTTTTCTTTCAAAGCAATCGTGATTTCTCCATTTCAGTATTTTTAAACCTTCCTATTATCCCCTACATTCCAATCATAATTTTCGTAACCTTACTAATTTTTCTCCAAAACTACCCAACCTTCCATACATTGGGCAGAGACGTTCAACATCCCCCTCACTAACTTTCTATAGGATTTAAATGACTAAACTTTTGACTCCCGTTTGGTCTCTGCTACCCCGATCAAGTTGGCGATTGAGTCCTTATGTCTTTCTTCTTCTTCCCTTCCTTTCAAGTCCACGAAACAGCTGTCCATCAAAACTTTGCCGCACCGAACCCTCCTTCCCTGGTTTGAAGGACTTAATGGGTTTCGCAGAAAACGTAGGCAGCGAAAGTAGTGGATGGAAGATGTCGATTGTGAGATTTTGTTCCTCTCATTGTGGTTTTTGTAAAGTAGATGATTTAACGTGTGTGTGTGTGTGTGTGTGTGTGTGTGTGTGTGTGTGTGTGTGTGTGTGTGTGTGTGTGTGTGTGTGTGTGTGTGTGTGTGTGTGTGTGTGTTTTGTATATCCATCTCCCCACCTGCACTCGTGAAACATCCGTGAAAATGCTATCAGAAGTATCCACATCCGTGTTTTGATGTAATAATAAAAATCCACAACAATATCTGAACTACATTCTCAGATAAACTAAATTTCCTCCTCTATGTCTAAGAAAACGGAAATTGTGTTGTGCTGCATATTCTTGATTGCTCTTTCTCTTTTCATCAGTACTAATTTCAATGGCCACAGAGAAGACTGGTTTATTATCATGGTCATTTGTGTCCACTAACAGTACCCAATCCTTTAACGACTTTCAATACTGGGACACATTTTTACCTTGAGATTTGTGCACGATTAGACCATTTTATTGGCATTTGGAAGGGTCTATGGAGATAGAAGATTAATGGCTACAGTCTTCACTATTTAAATCCCCCACATGAGTTTCTGTAGCTTTATAAAATCACCAAATAGTAAGCATAATGAATATGGAAACTCGTCATGGTACTGAAGGGGGTTAAATAAATATGTCATGTTAACACTCCCGAAACATCAGTATTTTCAATCAATGATGTTTAAGGTGTTGACATAATACTCTGAAATATTTGAGAATATAATCCTCTACACTACGTTCACTCTGGTCATTCTAGCTACATAAAAAGGAGTTCATCAGATCAAGTGAACCGTTAATGTTCATGTTTCTGTTGCTGCATTTTATTATTACGTTAAAAAAAGGCATTCATCACCAAGCCACCTTTCGTCATCATCTAGACTCGTTATAAAGTACTTGAAACGTGATAACTCCAATATCATAGTTTGGTTCTTTATAGCAACTTTTTTTTTTCTTTTCATGAAAGTAATACGTGTTTCATATGAAGTTATTTGAGTATTTTTATTGTAATAGTTCTTTCCTATAGCGAACCCTTCTACCTTTATTATTTGTTTCTATCCACAGACACTTATAATAATGAAACAGACATTATGACTAACTTTAATGATCAAGGGTTACGACTAACTTTAATGATCAAGGGTAACAATAAATCACTAAATTCTACTACTACTACTACTACTACTACTACTACTACTACTACTACTACTACTACTACTACTACTACTACTACTACTACAATAATGATAATAATTGCTACTACTACTACTACTACTACTACTACTACTACTACTACTACTACTACAATAATAAATAATAATAATAATAATAATAATAATAATAATAATAATAATAATAATAATAATAATAATAACAGTTGTATTATCTAACTAATATAACCACAAACACCACCACCCCGCCACAACTAGAGAGAGAGAGAGAGAGAGAGAGAGAGAGAGAATGTGTGTTAGGTAATTTTTTCAAGTCCAGTATGGAGAGAAAAAAAGTGTGAAGTTGGAAGGTTGTAATTTACTGCTCCTGTAGAATACCGTTGACATATTCTCTCTCTCTCTCTCTCTCTCTCTCTCTCTCTCTCTCTCTCTCTCTCTCTCTCTCTCCTTCATCATTATTAATATAACTTTAACTTTATGGTTTGGATAATATTGATCTATTTTTTTTTTATCATTAATTGCATTTAATCTTGTACTTTTCGCTAAAAAATCTGTAGTGTGACGTTAAAAATCATTCGATATTTTAGTTACGTTTTTTTTTTTTTATTTGAGATTTTATTTTCTTGTGACGCATATGGCAGAGTGGGACGATTTCGCTGTGTAAAAATACCTGAGGGAAAAATAAAATGCAATCGTACATATAGCAAGTGCATGGGAGTGTGGGCGCGTGAAGAGTGTTATCTGCATGCATGAAAGTCCATAAAAGCACCCGATATCGCCAGCTTACATGCAAGGGCGGTGGTGAAATATACATGTGAACACGTAATTGCATTCTAGCATTCCCAAGACGGCAGACATTATTGGGGACGTCGTTAAGTACATTTCTTTCGCCAAGGTCTGTAGAGGAGAGGGAGAAACGACGCACTCTCAGAAACATTGTCTCGTTATTTCTAAAACCTTTTATTTACTTTTTTCTTCTCTTTTAGTTGTATAGTTCCCAAGGGTCACCATCCTGTTATGGTGTGTTGATTGTGACTGCTGATAGCAAAGTAACATGCATCTGGGTAACCTTAGATTTCATTGTGCAGAAATACCGACACAGCATCTAAAGGCTACAGATACTTCATTACTATCCACGCTTTCATGGGTGGTTTTCAAAATCATGCCCTTAACTTGTGCTACAACATTTTACAAAGTTTGAGGAGATACATGCAAGTAAAAATGTTTAGATGAATGTTAGTGAATAAATGTAACACTTTTTCAGTAATAGGTTTCAAAATGACACTCTTAATTTGTGTTACAACTTTTTATAAAGTGTGAGTTGAAGTGAGAAGAAGTAAAAATACTTCAATGAACTAATTAAACTTTTAATCAATAAATCAATCAATCAATCGTCTCTTTCCCAGTTCATATGTGTAAGAAAGTGATAAACTTTGATATAGATTATCCATTTATTTCTCTCCAGTGCATCTTCCAATTCCGTATCTCAAACTTACCGCAACACTTAAGGTCGATATTTTACTTTTGTTCAAGGATTTCGAACGGAATGATTCTTTCACACCATAAACTCAAGATTGAGGCTCCAGTTACCTTTTCATATTAATTTCCTTCTGGAGTGACGTAAGGGAGAAGAGAGAGAAACCCCTTCCTTTGCTCTTGCTTCCGCTATTTGTCACTTAATTACAGCGCTCCACGCACCAAGGCAAAAATGAGCCACGCAACACAAACACGTAGCATAGCCAACACCAACACCTTTGGAGGACATTCTTGGGGCTATTCTTTAAATATGTACACGCAAACACGAGGGCTAAATGGCGTAAATATTTGTGGGTTTAAGGGTGTGAATTATTTTCTGCTCAGAGAGAGAGAGAGAGAAAGAGAGAGGAGAGAGGTGATTTTCTTGTCCAAAGCATTTTTTTTTTATTTGGGCTCGTTAAAACCGGAAACATCCTCATTAAAGGATTTTTTTGTCTCTTTTTTTTATGGGTGTATTGTCACAGACTCATTGTTCTTCCTTGTTATACATTGAAATGCCTCTTTTCTTACTTATTGTCCTGTTTTTTTTCAGTGTTTTCCCTTCATTGTTCTTCTATTGTTTCATCATCTTTCTATTTTCTTTTTGAACTGCCCCCGTCTTTCTCCTTTCATAGTTTTGTGTCTTGCTCTCTTCCATTTCTCCTCCTTTATATCCTTTCACTGCCTTCCATCCCCGTTTTCTCTATTTTTTCTGTTTTTTTTTTTAATCTTCCCTCTTCCCTATCCCTCTTGTCTCTTCCCCTCTCGTTATTCCTTTCCTCTAGCCTCCTCCTCTCCTGTCTCATGTTTTCTAACTTTTGTTCTTATTTTCCATCACATCTATTTCCTTCCCCCTCTTTTTTCCCGTCTCTTCTGCTTCATTCCTTTCATAATCTTCTCTTTCCTTCTAATTTCCGCTTCTCCCGTATCTTTTCCTTCCTTATCCTTTCCTTTTTTCTCTCATTTCTGTTTCCCCTCCACTCTATATGCTTTCTTTTCTCTCTAATTCCCTACCATCTCCTCCCTTACCCCTTCTTACCTTCCCAGCGGCTACAGGACACAGACAGGGCCGCGGGTTGGTCACAGCTGCCTCGTCGCGACATTAAACTGTTTCTGCCGCTCGTGTGTCATCTTAATGCTAAAACCTCACTAATTGCATCCTTATAGCCTCTCCTCCTCCTCTTCCTTCTCCTCTCCTCCTCCTCCTCCTCCTCCTCCTCCTCCTCCTCCTATCATCTATGTCTTTTTAACTCTTCTTTATACCCTTTTAGTTTTTGTTATTTTTTCGCTCTCTTTTCCTCCCTTTCTTACTTTAATACTCTCTACATGATTGAATGAGTGAAAAGGCTTCAAAATCATTCAGATAGTCTATATTGTTGACAGTAGCGTTGATTGTTCATATAAAGATTGTGAGACACGTGCGTGTGTCTGTGGCTGTGTGTGTGTGTGTGTGTGTGGCGGCGTCCAGAGAAAGACATCTTTTACCCTGAATGGCCAATCCTTCACCACCGTAAATATCGTGGCGTCTTGGTGGCGGTCTCATCCCGGCCAAGTGGCGTTATGTGGTGGAGGAGAGAGGGACGAAGAGTGGTGGGCGGTGAAGGACGAGGGACGGTGTAGGTGCAGATATTTAATAGCATGACAACGAAGAAAATCACAAACATGTCATTGATAGTCTTAGTGTCTTGAGGTCCTCTTTCATTTCTCTCATACTGACTACTTGTTTATCCTCTTCCATCACTTTCCACCCATCCACTACCTCCTCATTTTCTCCCTCTTTCCTTATCCAGTCGCGGTGGTTTCTGTAAAGCTCAGCACGCACCGTTCTTCCCGTTCCTCATTCGCGATCTGCCATCCATCACACCCCAAAAGTATGGCCGCCAGACGCCTAAAATTTTGATCACAAATTATAATGTTGGTATCCTAATGAATGTCAAGGGTGAAAGTGAAGGCGAAAAGCATCGAATCTTGCCTTTTTTTTCCATTTTAGTCTTACCATTCCTTGCATGCATAAGATAGATGATTTAGGGTATTGAGAGGAGGTAAGAGGAGCTTCGGAGTCTTATTGGCTGTGCTAGTCCTACTGATATGATTACATGGATCTTGACTTGAACTCGCGTTACATACATGACATTACTAACTCGCCTAGCATTTAAACCTTCCCCCCCGTAACCAAAACTATACTTTTCTAGGGTAGGAAATGTATTGATTGCTTGCTTTTGAGTAGGAAGTATCACTGCTTTTGTGTACATATGGCGCTATAAAGAAAAAGTTGCAATTTCGTAGGTGACTAAACTCTCCGCAGATTTTAATGTATGTATTTATCAACGTTTATTAAATGCAATGGTTGTATTCCTCTACTGCTTCATCGTGTTGCCTGTTTCTGAGCCAGCTTGGTAAGGCTAGAGGAGTTGAAAGGAGCTTTTCAGTGTAATGTTCTCTCTCTCTCTTTCTCTCTTACTTATAAATTGATGTTAAGTAGCGAAATTAAATTGCCTACGAAGTCTGTTGTTTGTAATTCTTTGTAATCCTTTATAATCACTTGTGCTCCTCCTCCTCCTCCTCCTCCTCCTCCTCCTCCTCCTCCTCCTCCTCCTCCTCCTCTTCCTCTTCCTCCTCCTCGTCCGTAATTTCTACCTCAACACGCTTTCCATTCTTTATCAATCAATAACAATAAGTTTTGTCGATAGATGATAATTAACCATAGAAGTAGCAAGACTCAGATGGACGGAAAGGAAAAGACGCAGAATAGTGTAAACATGTTTAAATATCATAAATGATTCGACAGGCCCAGTAGAGAGGATGAGGGACATTAATTAAGAAGCGAACTTTCTCGAGAAACAGAGAGATTTTTTTCCTTTTATTACAGTCAAACGATCCAGGCGGTCCAATAACGCGTGAATGTCGATGATGAAATGGCCGATTCTTTACGAGTGAAGCGAAATGATTGCATGCACGCGTGGCCGGGAGGCACAGACGCCCAGGGTGACGAGAGGAGTGAATCCTTGTATGGAGGAAGCTTACAGGCAGCTTGAGGGATTCTTACTGCTCAGTGAGTATGCAAACCACCTACACAGTTATGTTTTAGTGTTTGTGTTATTGTTATTGTTGTTATTAGCATTGTCATTGTTATTATTGCTTTCATATTATTTTTGCTTTCATTATTATTATTATTATTATTATTGTTATTTTTCATATTTTTGTTTTCATTATTATTAATTATTGTTATTGTTTATTATTATTATTATTATTATTATTATTATTATTATTATTATTATTATTATTATTATTGTTATTGTTATCATCATCGTTATTGTTATTCTCATTACTGTTATTATTATTACTGTTATTATTATGGTAAGTTATTGTTAACAGAAGTATTAATAACCATAATTAATAATAATAATAATAATAATAATAATAATAATAATAATAATAATAATAATAATTTTCTTATTCTTATTATTATTATTATTATTATTATTATTATTATTATTATTATTATTATTATTATTATTGTTATTATTGATGAATAAATACCAACATACTTTTTAAGAATGACACGAGAAATTTGAGATCATTAGCAACAAAATGTACAAAGAAGTATCATCGCTTACCATACGTGTCATTGTACGGGCCAGAGTCGTCACTGCGCCGGCCTGTGTCCCTCCCTTTCATGCCTTGTCTTCTCCTGTGTCTCCTTATTCTTAGCACACGCCCTCCTTCTCCCTCTGGCTGTCATCAAAGTTGTAATT
>NC_059289.1:12023425-12025925 GCF_017591435.1 Portunus trituberculatus | reverse complement strand
CCTCTCCCGCCATCGCCTTCCTGTTTCCCACTCCCATTTCCTACCTTTTACCCTTGTCGTCTTTCCTTTTACTGTTTTTCTTTTATTTTCCTCTTCCTGCTCTCATTTCTCCTTGTTTCTTTTGTATCTTCCCCTATTCCCACGCCAACATTGTCTTCCTTGCACTTGTTGTTGTTGTTGTTGTTGTTGTTGTTGTTGTTGTTGTTTTATATAAGAAGGAAAAGCTGGCCAAGGGCAACATAAAAGGAAATAAAAGAAAAGGCCTAGTAAGTTGCCAGTCCTCGTGCAGGTTCGAGATAGTTAGCCCCCCCCAAAAAAAAGGGATAAATATCTTCAAACCTTCCTCTTAAATGAAGCCAAGTCATAGGAAGTAGGGAATATAGAAACAGGCAGGGAGTTCCCGAGTTTACAAGAGAAAGGTATGAATGATTCAATGTACTGGTTAACTCAGGTGTGGTAAACTACGGGCAGCGGGCAGCATGCAGCCCGCCAAAGGAATTAATGCGGCCCGACAAATGTTAGTAAATTTAAAAGAGAAAACTAAGAAACAACGCCAAATAATATTGTGAACATTTAGTTTTCATCCCTCAGGTGTGCATTATGCGTGGGAGAGTAGCTTTTCTTTAAAAGCCTTTTATTTTGTATTTTAAATATTAATGATTTTGGGTTAATATAGTATGCTGCCCTATAAGATTATGATTTATTTTTTAATGTGGCCCTTGCACTGAAAAGTTTGCTCATCCCTGGGTTAACCCTTCTATTAGAGAACTGGATAGAGTAGGGGTGAGAGAAAGAAAAAAAAACCCGTGTGTAGCGGAGCTGTAGGAGAAGGGGAAGCATACAGTTAGCAAGATCAGAGGAGCAGTTAGCATGAATATAGCTGTAGAAGATAACGAGAAATGAAACATTCCTGCAGTGAGAAAGAGGATGAAGACAATTAATCAGAGGAGAGTTGATTCCATCCTATCTAATAAAACTATTTGTGTGGACCCCCTCCCATCTAAACATGCGAAAAGTACTCCATACATAGGTGGATAAGGTGTAAGAAAAACTCAGAACGCCTAACTTCATAGAAGCTGTTTTAGCAAGAGGTGAGATGTGGTGTTTCCAGTTTAGATTAAGGACAGACCGAGGATACTTAGTGTGGAAGAAGGTAACAGTTGAGTGTCATTGAAGAAGACGGATCGTTGTGTCGAAGATTGTGTGTCGAGTTGATAGAAGGAGGCATTAAGAACAGAAAAGGATCTAGTGTCAGTTGCCTTAGATAGCTGTGTTGCGGTGAGAAAAAGAAGATGAGGCATAGTAGAAGAGAGAAGGCATTCTAAAGATTGAAAATTAGATCGAAGATCGTGAATGTTGCAGAAGTTAATGAAGAAAAAGTTGAGGAAAGTGTCAAGATATTTATGGTCGATACCAAGAGAGCAGTTCGACCTTGGGACATTTATAGTCCCCTCCCCAGAAGACAACTCAGAGGCTGGTGTTGGAATCGTCATTTTTAAATTTCTAAGTGAAGTGTGTGTGTGTGTGTGTGTGTGTGTGTGTGTGTGTGTGTGTGTGTGTGTGTGTGTGTGTGTGTGTGTGTGTGTGTGTGTGTGTGTTAAGTGCATGTAGGTTTGTGTGAAGGAGGAGAGTTGTCTTTAGAGGGAAGGCTGTGACTGCCCCCTTGAGGTGCGAGACACAAAGGGAAACGTTCAGTGAGTTCACAAATAGCTTTAATGGTAAGTTCAAAGCACTCCCTGAACTGATCCAGAGCAAAATTGGTCCAGATTAGAACTAGTGCTATTGAATCTCGCTGGGAGTAAATGATCGTTTTGGCAGGTGTCTACTATCTCATCCTTAAGACGAGGTAATAGACACTTACCTGTTGTTGCTGTTGATCTTGTTGATGTTGATTTTCTTCCCTTTTTTTTCTTTTTTTTCTTTTCATTATTTCTTTTCGTCTTCTTCGTCATCTTTTTCCGCTT
This sequence comes from Portunus trituberculatus, assembly GCF_017591435.1. Classification (NCBI taxonomy): domain Eukaryota; kingdom Metazoa; phylum Arthropoda; class Malacostraca; order Decapoda; family Portunidae; genus Portunus; species Portunus trituberculatus. Next base: position 12,023,961 of record NC_059289.1, on the reverse strand, counting down.
CTTCACCGTCTCCTTCCTATTTCTCCTCACCTTATCCACCTATTCCAGTTCCCTATCTTCTTCTCCTCCTTCTCCTTCTCCTTCTCCTTCTCCTTCTCCTTCTCCTTCACCTTCTCCTTCTCCTCCTCTTCTCTTCTTCCTCTTCCTCTTCCTCTTCCTCTTCCTCTTCCTCCTCCTCCTCCCCTCCTCCTCCTCCTCCTCCTCCTCCTCCTCCTCCTCCTCCTCCTGCTAGGTAAAAGTAGTTACCAAACAGCCTCTCAAGGATTTAATAGTCCAATATATTCTTCTTCCTTTTCTTTACCTCCTCTTTAATGCCCTTTTCTCTTAATACACTAGTTCTTTTCCATGTTGTGTTCCTCAATCTGGCCCTCCCCCTTCCCCTCCTCCTCCATCACGGTGTAGACAGGTGAGGAAGATTCTCGTCACGTGACCTGAGCATCCCTCACCCCCGACACCTCCCAAACCTGGCCGCTTGAGAAATGACGGCGCGAGTGGTCAGTGTTAGGTGATAAAAACTTCTCAACTGCTATTTCTTT